>NC_080722.1:8677500-8807500 GCF_019097595.1 Hemibagrus wyckioides
TTTTGAGTCTGGTTCCTCTCAAGGTATCTTCCTCTTACCATCTAAGGGAGTTTTTCCCTTGCCACAATCCCCCCCAGGTTTGCTTGGGGTTAGGGATTAATACAAATAAATTTAAATGTAAGACTAATATTGATCTTGAACTTTTGTACTATATTTCTTATTTTCTGTAAATCTGCTTTGAGACAATGTCTACTGTTAAAAGCGCTGAATTGAATGAGTACAATCTATATATACACCAATCCCAAGATACAAATCAATACAAAGGTACATGACAAAGTAAAACGAAACACAGTGAAGGAGAATAAACACAAAACAAGAACAGCACTGGGGAGCGGGCTATGTGCAGAAAGGGGTAATTTGTGACAATAGTAGTGTATGTATTGGAGCAATTTGGCTCTCCCGTTCCAGCCTTTCCTCTAACTGTTACAAAGAAATGACACTTGCCTTAAAAAAACTGCCTTAAAAATGCTAACCAAATGGCGTCTCAGATTACAGTTCACCATATAAACAATGTGCCGTGTTTGCAGTACAAATTCTTGTATAAGTTGATCCTACAGAAGCAGGTATTAGAACAAGAGATTTATTGCAGCTGGAAATAATGCCAATCAAACCTTCTGAACATCCATCAGCAATACTACTGTGGCACTGGGGTGTAAAGGTATTTTATCAGTGACATTAGTATTGTGGATGGCCCCACAAACCCCTCACACAAACCCTTCACCTTCCTGTCATCTGGAAACAAGGTAGAGAAGCATTTCAGGCTCTCACAAGTGCTCTCACAACACTTCTTTCCCCAAGCCACAAGCCATTGACCACAATCCCCCCATCCCACACCCACACACACAGTCAATTGTACTTCTCTGCACTCCCATTATAATTTTTTTTATGTAGTACTGTGTAGTGTACTTAGTCCTGTGTTGTTTTATGTAGTTCAGCATTTATGCAGCACCATGGTCCTGGAGGAACGTAGTTTCATTTCACTGTGTACTGCACTGGCTAAATCTAGTGGATTTTATTGTCATTTCAACCATATATACCTGGTGTAGCACATAATGAAATGAAACAATGTTCCTTAAGGAGCATGGTGCTACACGGAAAGCAGAGTAACACAGAACTGAGAACTAAGTACATTAACATAGCTCTACATAGAAGACATACAGAACAATACACTGCACTTCAATAGTTGAAGTCCAGTTGAAATGGCAATGAAAGCTTCTTGACTCGATTCTTGCCTCAACACAGTAAGTTCACTGATAACAAACTGCTAAAGACTATGTTATCATTTATACCTACAGCTTATTGTATAAAGTCTAAAACCTTTCCACCTGAGTGTAGTATTGAAGGCTCAGTGGTCATTTACTGACTACAATAAACTTGAAAAACACCCCAGGACAACAGAACCATCCTTCAATTAATTAGCCCCTTTCAAGGACACACACCATCAGTAGCTGATGAACCTGGCTGACAGTAAATGGGGGTCCTGATTGTATCATCAATCACCCAGCCTGCATTTTTTTTGTGCTGATGGACTCTTTAGGCAGACAATGAAAAGTGTTGCTTTAGCAGGAAGGACCATGGTAATGGGATCCATGGAGTGTGACATACTCTACCAATCTGGTGGCAGGGCAAAGTGCTTTTCCTATACACACACAGCATGGAAATCGCTATACATTCAATGTGAATAGACCGATAGAATATGTATGAGATAAACATCATGTCAGTGACTAGCTTTGCAGATAAACTTGCTATATAAATGCTATATGATTAAATAGAGCCCCCTTGTGTGGTCTAATTGATTCTGTAGTTAAATCTGTGAAGTAGGTGCTGGGAATTTGTACATTCCCAGACACTGGAACATACTAGTGAGGTCAGGGTCTGATGTCAGGTGAGGAGGCCTGGGGAGCATTCAGTATTTCAGTTCATTCTGAAGGTGTTCATTCGGGTTGAGGTCAGAGCTCTGTGCAGGACACTCGAGTTCTACAACACCAGCTTTGGCAAATCATGTCTTCATGTAGCTTGCTGTGAGCACAGGGGCATTGTCATGGTGGAACAGGTTCAGGCTAGGTCTCTTAATTCCAGTGAAGGGAAATTGTAACAGCATACAAAGATATTCTAGACAATTCAGCTTTGTAGCAAAGGCTTGGGAGGCTTCCCATACAGTGGGTCTGGGAGCACTAGTGAAAATCTTTTCAAATTTGACACAGAAATTTTTATTACAGATTATATTATTGGCAAAAACCTGAGTGAAAAGTAGAATCTTTGACGTTTCTTTCACAAGAATTTCAAAGTTTGTTAGTATTTCTTATATCCCCTTTTTGCTTTACTGACAGTGTGCACTGGAGCTGGCACAGAATCCACAAGTTTGTACAAAACCTTATGATCCATTTTAGATCAAGTCCTTCGGAGCATTGCTTGAACACATTTCGATTGAAGTGATTAGGCAGGAGGAAAATCTAACCTTTTGTACAAAGTAGTTCACGTGGTCAATATCACGAATTGTGCAGAATCCTGAATAGTATATATATATATATATTGAAGATAGCTTGTTTTAAATATTAAAAAATTCTAAAATCTGTTTATTTCCAAATTCAAACAAAAAAGAATCTTCACAAAAACTTAAAAATATTTAAACATGCTTTACAAGGCTTAATGTGAACCCTAATTGATTGTGAAGACATGGTGACAACATTATGGATAACATCAGACATCTAAGAGGCAATACAGATCTTTAGAAATGGCTTCCTCTTTATAAAGTCCACTGAGAGTGCTCTTTGCCTTCCAGCAAGGTCATTTTAGAAAAATCGTTGAACTGAGCCCCTGATTCAGCCTCCACTATTGAACCCAAGCTTTTGAGCTCTTTTTCTTTTTCCAAGCATTTAACAGGCCATCACACTGAGAGGAATGTTGTGTCTGGACTAATGCTATCAGTAAGCAGACTTTCACTCCATGGTTGAATCAGTAAGTAAGTTGATGTTAATTCATTGTGGGGAGGAATGCAGTGCAATTTCTGAAATTTAACTTCTCTGATTCTTTAATTTAAGGTAGGCTGTGCTGCTTCCACAGGCAACCAAGAGGGCTTTCACACTGGCAGTTTACTGAAACAGAGCACGGTTCGCATTAAAAATTGAAAATCCCTCAAAAAAATGTTAAAAACCCAAGACTACCTGTAGGAGGTGATGTGGGTTCAGATCCATTGGAACTGTGCTGAGATTCCCGTGAACGTGAACTTATGATGTGATTTTGCACATGGTATTATATTAACGTACATATTGTAAATATCATGAATTGGGATATTGCACACAATAACACAGTAATACTGGCAGTGTTCATGTAGTGTCAGCTCTGCTCCCATACAGATGAAGAAGGAGTTATAGAGTTTGATGGCCGCTGGTAGGAAAGACTTCCTGTGGCTTTCTGTGGTTGTCTTCGCTGGTCTCAGTCTATGGCTAAATGTGCACCGGTGGGACTCCAGTGTTGCATGCAGGGGGCGTGATGTATTGTCAAGGATATTGAGAAGTGTTTCACTTATTATAAATCAGTAGTTTCCACAACACACATGTACCATGAGTGTCAGTGGAATGCTGTGGGATGCAGAAGTGGTGAGGAGTTGCATTTTGTTCTTGTGTTTTTGTTGTCAGAAATTAAACATAAATGCACTGGGGTTCAAAAGAATTAAGTGAGTCTGAAATTAGTCCAACACTACAGGGGCACAGGGAACAATCACACTCAGGTTCGGACCTCAGCAAACGTGCCCAGTGTGAAAACCTCCTGTATTATCTGTTGTTCTGTTTAATATGCAGCAGAACATCCTCATATCTTCCTTTGCTCTATTCCAGAGACTGGAATTGAATGTGAGTTGAATACCTTTTCTTTTCTTTTTTTTAAATTATTATATATGTTTGGCTTAGTGGTTAGCATGTTAGCACATTAGCACTGTGTGTGTGGAGTTTGCATGATCTCCCCGTGCTTGGTGGGTCTCCTCTTGGTGCTCCGGTTTCCTCCCACAGTCCAAAGACATGCTACTAGGCTGATTGGAGTCTCTAAATTGCCCGTAGTGTGTGTGCGTGTGCCCTGCGATGGGTTGGCACTCCATCCAGGGTGTATCCTGGCCTGATGACGCCTGAGATAGACCCGAGGATAGATCGGATAAGCGGTACAGACAATGAAATGAAATGAAAGTATATTTGTATACTACATTTGTATACTGACATTTACTTATCTTTTACTAGAGAGTCTCTAGTGTCATGACGACACAGGCAAGGGTAAAGCGTTGTTGTTTTCTTTAAATAACTTCAAGAAAGGGTTAAAAAGAGGGACTGGTGTTTATAGCTGCTAGAAGTGCTATGGAAGTGATATCAGGAAATTGCTTCACAAATATTTCACAATGTCAAACGTAAAATGGTTAAAGTAATTGGAAAATTGCTGTCGTATAAGAAAAAAATTCTTCTTGACATACTGTTCCTCAAAAAATAGACTTGTTTGCAGTAGTTATACTACCACACTCCTGTACACAGCCTTACCTAAACAAGCTGTAAAACGATAGATGTTAGATAAAATGTTAGATAAAATGATGTTTGATAAAAAGAGCTGTAGTTCTTTACTTGTGTTCCTGCTGAAGACTGGAGTGTGAAGCAACACTTGAGTCATGAGTGATGGTCTCAGCCGTCTAAAGTTTGGAATAAAGACAGTTTTCTCCATCAGTATAGAACCACATTTACCCACTTGTCACTTTATGTTTTTTTGGCATTTGCTCACACTCACTGCTTCCCCATCTCTTTCAGTTATCTGGCCATCAATCTTCTCGTAACATCTGCATCTAAAGCTGTCTTTAGACATATTATTTCTGTAAACCTGTTTTGTTTCTTAGCCTTTAGCCTTTGACAGAAATTGAGTTTTGCTGTCAATAATACAATAAAAAGCAAAACATGTTTTGTTTTGTTTTGTTTTGTTGGAAGTTATGGTATTTTTCTAACCTGACTGTCTACCTGAAAAATCATGCTGGGTAAGGAGCCCATTTAATGTACACAAAGGAAAATGCATTTTGCCTAAAGATGTCTACAATAACTACTAAGTGTGATTACCTCATACATTTTTTATTGTTTATATATATATATATATATATATATATATATATATATATATATATATATATATATATATATATACATGCCGTTGCAAATTGTAAATAAGTCTGGTGGACATAGTCTACAATTCAGCCATTATATCATCAGCAAAACAGAGAGCAGTAGCCCAGTATCTTTACCACTTTAAGCACTTAAGGAACTTTAAGCATCCGTCTAAGATGCTAAGGAACTTTTACACCTGCACTATTGAGAGCATCTTCATGAGAAGCGTCGCAGACTGGTTTGGGAACTGCACAAAGCAGGAAAGGTGAGCTCTCCAGTGGGTGGTGTGATCATCTGTGTGCACCAACCACACAGTTCTCTGACCTGAGGTCTATCTACAGTAAACGGTGCTGGACCATGGCCAGGAAGATCATGAAGGACCTCAGTCATTTGCAAAATGACCTTTTCTCTCTGTTGGGGTCAGGGAAGTGCTTCTGTTCCCTGAAGGCAAACACAGAGAGAATGAGGAGGAGCTGCTTCCCACAGGCCATACAACACACAGTCCTAAAGCTTTGACATGTCTGCAAAACACCCACTACCTCTGCTTTTTTTTGCACCTCATAGATTGCACTAACAACTGCACACATTCAAATACAATCATACTATTTCTGCCATTGATCTGTTTTCCTATTAATTTTAGGTATGTGTTTCCCCTTCTCACCTGTACAGATAAATCGTTTTATCGTAAATTCTATTTTTATTCCATTTTTTTCTGTCACAGAATGTTAACGAAAGGCATTTCACATCATGTCACAATGTATATGGTTGTGTATGTGACAAATAAAATTTGAATTAGTGCTTTCACACACTGCACAGATGACAGCAGACAAAGCTTTACGCTGTTTACATGCACTAAAAAAAGACATCAGTAACAAGACATTTAGCCAATAGAACAGAAGTGACAGCATTCAACAACCTGTGATTAATTCCTCACCAGTGTAAGCATGAACAGTGATCAGTCAATTGACGAGATGACAAAGAGGCTTGTTTTCATCCCTGTTGTTGCCTCCTTTTCACTATGCTGTTCTGCTAGAGTCTATACACCCTTTTAACCCACTGTACAATAAGAGCATACCTAATAATCTGTTTTCTCACTGCTACACATGCCCTCCTGCTGATGTGACTCAGGTGCCCGAGCCTGACATACTTCTACTGCTGTGGCTCCTCTTGCCCTCTGGTCTTGCCTGAATCATCTTGATGCTCTACTTCTGCATGGACATTTTGCACTTGTGACTCACTTTCTACTGTGGATGGGCCCACATGGATACACTAAAGACCAAAGTCTCACAATTTATTCAGTGTACAATCTCACCTGGATACTAGAAACTTGTAAATAGGTGCTGCTGCTGTAATCATAGTGACTGTCCTGTTTAACCTAATTGCATACAATAATAGAAATGTCATGATTTATTTTTCTGACTGTCAGCTGTCACCCAGAAGAGGATGGTTCTCTTTTTTGAGGCTGGTCCCTCTCAATGTTTCTGTACTGGTCTTTTTTCTAGTTTTGGGTTTAGATTCCTGTTCCTGACAGACAATCCATTGAGACCTTCTGCTGTCATACCTATCACTATTCAGGTCCAGTTCATTGTGCATTCCAGGATGCTTTTCTGCTCATCACAGCTGTAAAGAGTGGATGTGTTTGAGTTACTGTAGTGTTTCTGTCAGTCGCAATACTCCAAGGTTTTTTTTTTTCCAACCGCAGAAGTGCTGGATGTTTGTTTTGCATCATTCTGTCGAAACCCTAGAAACTGTTGTGCATGTAAATCCCAGGAGATCAGCAGTTTCTGAAATGCAGAAAACAGCCTGTCTAGCACCAACAACCACTCCACAGTCACTCAGATCAGGTTTTTACCTCCAGTGTGTGTGTGTGTGTGTGTGTGTGTGTGTGGTACTGCTTTTTTTTGAACGTTTTTTTTTTTTTTTTTAGATAAATCATACAAGATTTAAATAAAGACCTCCAGCATTCTATTTCCTGGATACACAGGCTTTAATTTAATAGCACTAAGATAGCTATTACAGCTTTAATAGAATAGCCATGCTAGAAAACAATATTCCTCCACTCGTGTGAATCTATTTCCATTAAACATATTAGAAGTCATATTTTGGACTCGCTTTCTATTACCTCCATCCTGCACTATGGCACCCTGATTGAGTTACATTCATTTTTGGAAAAGTTTAAACAACTAACCCTGTTAATCTGAAGCAGGGCAGCCAGACAGAGTAATTCTCCCTGAACTCAGCCGGCTTAACCGGGGCTTTCACAGTCTGTTTACCTCTTCGTTAGAGCTATCTGTGCTCAGTGTAGTGGAGACACTGCTGTCAAATACAGATGATACTCAGTATCTGTGCAATAATGTGGAATATGGCTACACACACACACACACACACACACACACACATACTTTTCTTTTCTGTTATTTAAAAGTTTGAAGGGGTTTCTCTCTCTCTCTCTCTCTCTCTCTCTCTCTGAGAGCCCTAAACCCCCTGAAAGCTCTCCCTGGGCATCACCTCTGTAGTGTAATTAGCATAAGAGGTTACATGTCTATCAATAGTGTGTATTTTCTTCATTTTATTGCAAAAGGATTATCAAACAGAGGGTTATACATCCTGCTGTTTCTTCAGGTATTTCTACAAGCATGTCTCAACTGTTTGTTTAGGGAACAATTAATTAATTAATTAATTAATTAATTAATTAATTAATTAATTAATTAATTAATTAATTAATTGAATTAATTTATAATTCGTATCTTGCCAGCTCTTACTGGAAAAAATACATATTCTGTTAGAGATGCAGCTTTTATTTGGTTTATGAGAGAGAGAAAAAAGTTAGAAAGAGAATGACAAAAATGTGTGTGTGTGTGTGTGTGAGAGAGAGAGAGAGAGAGAGAGAGAGAGAGAGAGAGAGAGAAACAGTAGGTCTGAATGGAATGATGATTTATTGAATTGGATAGGGAGTTCCAGCATAAGCTCTGTACTGAAGAGATATCCAGCATCTATTTTTTGCTTCAAGCTTTCTCCATCCAAGTCTTGTCTCCCTAACCAGATCCTGGCTAGTACTGCTACTTTCCATCACCAAACGCAGCCAAGAACTGTCTATTTATACAGGAAGTCAGTCTACAGTAGTCTGTATGAATGTGACTAATTAATAAAAAAAATTTTAATTTATCTAAATCATTTTAGATTAAAATGGGAAATTGGGTGGGGGGGGGGGGGAATGGGAATTTTTTGTTAATACAGTAACAGTTTTCATATGTGTGTCAAAAGTTCAGTTTTGGATCCTCGTTCATTAGGTTTACAGAGTAGTCTCGCAGCAAGTTCAGCCAGTGTGCTTAATGACTGCAGTAAATGAGAAATCTATTCGATTTTGTCAGTGAATTGATCAGTACACAAAGTCAGATGGCAGGAAAGCGTCCGATCGACTCAATCGCAAGATGGTTGCAGTGTAAATATTAAAAACTTCTTAGCCAAAGAACACAGTATTGTTGATAAGCTTTAAACTGCTTGATTTATATCTAGAATGTGCACATTCAAAATAATATAAATTATTTTAAAAAATCAGATTTTTAAGTAATAATTTTTTTTTTTTTTAAATTATGATTAATGTTATGGTTATAAACAAAAGACATCACAAGGTCCAACATATATTCACAATATATTATTCATGTATTTGCTTTTCTATTTTTTATTTTTTAAATGGATCGATTTGTCATCACAACTGTTTAATTAATTGTTGCCATGAAATGTTCTGGTTAGTGGAAGATGATTTCATAAAGAATCTGAATTTTCTGTTTCTTTTCATTTCATAAGACTTTAAACATGTTATAGATATGTCATTAAAGATGTTATATGCTGTCACGTTGTTCTGTGTTCAGTGATATGGATCGTTTTGCCATTACTGGTACTTATCCTAATAGATAGATAGATAGATAGATAGATAGATAGATAGATAGATAGATAGATAGATAGATAGATAGATAGATAGATAGATAGATAGATAGATAGATAGATAGATAGATAGATAGATAGATAGATACTTTATTGATCCAGATTATTTTCCAATAACAGCATGTCCTCAACTATTTTATTCCTCTTATATCCACTTAATCAACTGGCAGTAATTACATTTTTATATACATATTGTGCATTTAATACAAGTTCCTAGTTATAGCTGCCTATAAACACTTGTTCCTTGACCAGCTTCCCTTTTTCTCTCTTTCTGTAGGTAATAAAACAAAAACACAGCATGTCATGTTACCAAGAAGCAGCGCAGTACAAAGGTCTCCTGTCCTGAAAACTTTCCTATGGTGGAAATCTTACTGATTGTTACAAATTAGTGACACTGGGACAACAGTAGAGCCTGTAACAAAACTTTTTGCATTTATTTTAGATGTGGAGTGTCTCTGTCATATAAACCCCTGTGAATGAGAGTGGAGAAACAATAATGTATTAGAGCAAGACATATGAAAACATGATTATGTAAGTCTTAGAACATGGGATTCAATTTGGGTTGGTCCTTGGTAGTGGATTCACTCTCGAGCTCTCAGGTGTATATTTTTCCAGTATCTTGCAAATGATGCTAAGTCAAGTCACGTGAAGAAGCTTTTATTGTCTTTTCATCCATATACAGTATATATAGCTGGTGCAGAACATAGTGAAATGAAACTACGTTCCTCCAGGACCATGGATGCAGGGTTAGACATAAAGTAACTAAGAACTATGGACTAGTACAAACAGTCCCACATGAAGGGCATATGTGCAAACCTGCAAGACAGAATTCAGTGCAAGACAAGAGACAGTACAATACAGTAGTGTACAGAGTGTACACTAGACTGTAGGGTGCAAGTGGGGATGCTTTGATTGTAAACAGCAGTTTTGTAGCAGCCTTAAAAGAAGTGGTGTGTGAAAACAATTGCAGTGTGAGTGCAGAGATATACCATTGACTATGTGTGTGTGTGTGTGTGTTAATGTCAGTCCAGTCTCTGGGACTGACATCTTGATGTGTTCAAATAGACAGGGCCATATGGCAGTGAGGGTGAAATAGAGTCTTTGAACTGTAAGGAACGGTACAGAAGAACAACAGGGTTGACATTCACTTGTCTGCTGCTTGCAATTCCTCAGATCCTCCCCTCCTCTTAGACATCCCTCCCTCCATCTGCCCTGAAGAAGTGAAGCTCCGGAGAGGTGAAGTAAGGGAGCAGCTGTCTCCTTTCAGACAGAGCAGAGACAGGAAGAGGAAATGGGGGAATGTTCCACCGGCAGCTGTACAGCCTCTATAGCCATATGCTGACGGTTTGAGAGACACAGACAAGGTCAGCTACGAAAGTGGAATTTGGTGTTGGAATTAGAGATGAAATTCTGACTTGCTGATAAGAGTTCATTAAACAAACCGCCAATTGAAAAAGATGCTTGAAGACAGAAGTGGGGAGGAAGCAAGAGGGAGGGAGGACTTTAATTTCTGCGAATACGAGAGACATTGAGAACAAATATATGGTTTTATATTGTTTTAAATTCTAGTCTCACAAAATTCAGCATCAACTATCAAATGATATTAAACTATAAAAAGTCCAAAACTACTTATTTTACTTGAACCTCCTCATAAGCTATTTAATCAAAGTTCATCCAAACTCTGTAGGGATTTTATTGAATGTTGGATTCCCCAAAAATGAACCATAAACTTTAATATCTTTTGCAAATTATAAGACCATGTTGAACCCTCAGATTCTAAATGATAAATTCTTCAATTATACCTTGTGTTTTTTCCATTATAACATGGTTTGATAAACCAGCAGACCACACACCAAAGAGAATGAACCTAAAACCAGAACCACATGGATGAATGGCTAATTTAGAAGAAGGAAAGTTATTCTACAATTCATTCCACCTCACAGCTCCAGCAGCAATATGAATATTTTAAGATGCTTTATTCAGACCAACAGAAGAGAGGGAGTGAAATGATTGCTGTAAACCATACTGTTTAACTCCACCAGCTAACATCATTTAACGAATCTTTCTCTCTTTTAGTCGTCATTCTTTGTGCTTGTATTCGAATATTGTTGATAGTTGATAACTTGATTGCTGAAAGGGTTCTATTCGGATCCTTTTCTAATAGAAAATTACTTTTTTAAGATGTTCTCACAGAGAGATAACCAAAGAACCTTTAAAGATTGTAGATCTAATCTTAGGCCAATGTTATTGCTCAGGGTCGCTCAAGTAATTCATAGGAGTTCAGCTACTGTCCAATTTATCGTGAACTCAGTTGTGGCAGAAGCTTTGCTCCATCTTTGCTTTTTTTAAAGTTATAGTGTTCAGTATGATTGAGTGCAATCATAACTCCACTCTTAGTCCAATTCTTATCCTTTATATTATTGTCAATAAGGGAGGAACATTAGCCACAAAGAAGCCATCTATGTTCAAGGGAAACTTTATTTTCCTCAGCAGATTTAAAGCTTATTTCCGCTCCATTGATTGCTGCATGATTCATAATGCTTCACTGTATTCTTTGCTTTCCGATTCTGATATAACAATCGACTACAAAAGCAGGTTAAAAAGCTTCCATACAAATTAATAACAAAGAATGATGGGATCCTAATAGGGTTGTATTAATGAAGCGGACTTTGGGCAGCATTTTAATTAGCGAAGCTTTTTCATGCCCTGACGAGTAGGCAAACACAAGTAGAGCCCTAGAGCTCTACAGCATCTCTCCCCACCTGTGCTATGAACGTTCTCAAGTATCCACAGACAAAGGAACGGAAATGAAATTTTAAATTAGATGGAAGAGGTGAGGTCCGTCTCCAGGCCTTCAGGGGATGAGCTCTTTGCTACAGAGTGTGTTTTGGTGCACTTAATTGATTAAAAAAAACAATAAATATCCCTGTTCACACCATCACCTTTTCTCCAGATGGACCACCTTTGGCCAGTAGCCTCTCTTTGTTATCAGAGACATGTCACTCTTCCTGGCTTATCATGTCAGTCCATATATATCTGTGCGACAGTAATAACAGTGCATAAAGGAATTTGGAGTCAGGGTTCCAGACAGGAATTGGATCACGGTTCCCCCTTCAGAGACATAAGGTTGTGCTATGACACTTTATCAGAAGTTGACTTGAATAAAACAACTGTGGAAGGTTAATTCACATTTTCAGCTGGTGGACCCACACACACACACACACACACACACAAACACGCAGAAGAAAGACAAACAAAAAAGAATAGCAAACAAAGAATTGTGTCCTATAGAACAAGCATATCTACATGCCGCAGCTCTGTGCTTTGCTTTCTCTCTCATTCAGACAGGAACAACAGAGATGAGAACAGAAGAGAATAGGGCACAAGTCCCTGAAACTTTCTCTTGGGATTCCGACCCATAGGAATGTTTCAGTTCATAATCCCATTTTTAATCTCTTTCTCTCTCTCTTTCTCTCTTTCAGACAGAATGAATTAAACTACAAACAAAACTGCACTGAATTCACGGCATCGCAATGTATTATCCTCTTTAAACACGCATAGCTACATGCCTTTCCTGGAAGTTTATACACTTTAGAAACCTAAATAGATCCTTCCTTCCTAATAATACAAACTTTATGCATATTCTAACCCAGATTTTTGTGTTGTACTAACCCGATTCTGTGAAACGGCATCAAATTAGCAAGTACTGTTTTAAAATAATGCATGCTCACCCACACTAGGAGACGTATCTCCTGAATATTATCTCGTGAAAAATTAGCATAAAATAAATTGAGCGATGGTAGTGCGGTTGGATTTCGTTTGATATTTCATACAAATTATGATGTAAAGTAAGAGATACGAGCAAACCCAAACACTGACCTCAACCTTCATTTCAGGTGAATGGTTAGGAATTTGCAAATATGATTGTTATGAATTTCAGATCAAATGGGTTTTTATTACTAACTAATATATCACAGGAATGGAATTATTCACTCATTTGTTTAATGCTGTATATTTTGTGAATCTGTTAAACATGCTAAAAAAGTACTATGCAATTTATGGCCATGGCAAGTTCTCCCAACAGGTTTTATTTTTTCCCTTCACTGGTGCCAGAGGCAAATGTTTTTATCCTATTGCATGGTGTGTTTGTTGTTGTTTTTTTTTTCATCTGACAAAGCAGAGACAACCATTTTTCATTTAAAGGCATTGTTAATGCGACACCGAGTCGGCAGGGAATAAAAAATATCTGTAAAAAGACTAGTTCTTTAATGATTTTTCCACAAAAAAGTGTCAGAAGTGTTGTCATAGAAATCGGGTCAAAGATGCTTAGATTATCTGGTGTATTTTCACAGTTTGAAGATTCCCATAATTCTAAAATGTCAGAGCTCATTAAAAAAAAAAAAAAAAACAGAGCTTGTGACTTAATTATCCCCATCAGGTCTCTGTCTCTAGCTAATTAAAACTGACTCTAATGCTTGTGTGATAAATGTTTAAACATTATGAAAAGCAAAACAGAGAGTCTTCAGATGCGTGCATGGACATGGACATGGACAGACAACAAGACGGATCTCGCTAAAATTGATCTGATTTGATTAACGTCCGCGTGTTTCCTTTCCATTTCATCAATTAACTGCATTTTCATCTCTATTATCCAAATCTGTTCGCATGCAGAATATAAGGCTTGCGACATTTTAATACCTCATTCGAATTTAATGAACGCCTCATATTGCAAAACACAAGTGAGCTTCTCAAGGGAATGCTAAACATATCAAAGCGTGCAAGCAAATCATATGTCATGTTCTACCCTCATAGATAATCAAGTGATTAATGATGTTCAATAAAGAAGGCAACGCACTGACAATTACATGGAGATTGGGAACGTCTAAATAGAGATAAATGAATATTATTATTACATGAATAAGAATAAGAATGAGAATAAGGACTGTAATAAAGTGTATATTCAGCTTTACTGACAACTTCTACTAGTACTTTAGGCTCTGGGTCATTGACAGGAAGATCTGTTCAAGCCCCAGCACTGCCAAGCTGCCACCTTTGGGCTCTTAAGCAAGGCTCCTAACCCACCCTGCTCCAGGGGTGCTGCATCATGGCTGACCCTGCGTTCTGACCTCAACCTCCAAAGATGGGATATACAAAGAAAGAGTTTCACTGTGCAGTAATGTATATGCAACTGAGAAGACTATTTTGGGAAAAGAATCCTATAACCTTTTAAAGACATTTAAGACACAAATTAGGCATGAATACATGATTTATGAGTGGCTGTGATCAGTGATCTGATAATCCGCATGCCATTTAACACATAATAGAAAATGTTATCCAAAAGGAAGAGAAGGTCACTCGTATTCATTTTAGATTAAAAATTAAAAAAAAAAATCTCATGATAAGCAAAAAATAAAAGTCTACCAAGTGTCATGATCCATACTGATGCATAAGCAAGTTCAAGACTATACCAAGTACATGAAGTGCATGCAATGTCCAAGTCTGTTTAAGCACATATTTCTTTATGTTTGTGTAAAGGGAGGTTGTAACACCTCCAACATTAAAAAGGTCAAACTAGACTTGATTTAATTATTACTTAATCAAAATCATGTGACTTGTCAGTCATTATTTTCAGGAAGACAATGTCAATATGTTTTCATACCATAAATAGTGTCAGTGCTCTGAGATAGTCCTTGCATTAACATTTAGCAGCCTTTGCAAAAGCCTCCCACACTTGTCGTAAATGAGCCCTACAGGGTTTTTAGAAAGGTTAAACAAAGATAAATGCATGTACTGAATCAAAATCTGGCAGGTTATGAGGAGCGATGGTGCATTCTCAGTGCACTGTGAACAATCATTCACATTTAAGTCATTTTTTCATTCAGCCCTACTGCATGATGCAGAGACATATTAACTTTACTAATAGAGCCTGGGCAGAAGGAAGGCCTGCCAAAGCAGAAGATATCATGCAGAGATGTGTTGGATGACAGCTGTTCTGCTGAACTCGTCCTCTCGGGGACTGTCCATGTCTTACACACTGACTCTTAGATTTCCCAGGTACTCTGTTCACTCCGGCATGTCAGCGATGCATGAACCCAAGATATGAGCAGAATCAGACAGGAACACAAGAAGCTGTCTATGTTCATGATTCCAGTCTTACTCTCTTCAGCACTAATAAATGCTTTACAGTTTATATTTACAATATTTACATTTACAAATGTTTTGGAGTTGTTATGAAGGATTATAATCTGGTTTGAACTGTACATTAAAAAAATGTACTGAGCAGTACTGGCACTAAGATACGGATCAATATTTATTTTCTCTCATGATATGAACAAGAAAGTAATAAACAATCCCATATTTTTAATATTTTAATCACGTATTGTTTAACCCAAAAATCCCATATTTCCCATATATCAACATATACCATATGTTTTTTGAAATGGGAAAGTCCAGCAAAATGGATGGACGAATCATAAATTCATTAGCTAGCCGAACAGAGAATTGAAAACTCTAGTGTACTTGCTTAGTGACATGTTTAATTTGCCTAGAAAAAAAATGCAAAAATTTGATAAAAAACTACGCAAAAATATACTAAAAGTATAAGGTGGAAGTTAGGAGCATTAATAAAAAATGAGGCTTGTGTATAAAGATATAATATTTGCAGTCAAAGCAAATGTGTAAGTGTTTTTTTTTTGTTTGTCTGCTTGTTTGTTTGCTGATGCATACAAAAGATATGGCGAGGCTTTCTATAAGCTGTTCTGTAAATTTGTTTATTTATGTTTATTTAACAGATATTAATGGAGTCTCCAGTGACAACAAGTTTTCCACCATGGGAAAGTCTTTAGAAGACTGATAGAAGACTGGTTTCTTCTTCTTCTTCTTTTTTAATTAAGTCTTATTACCTTACTATATATATATATATATATAGAGAGAGAGAGAGAGAGAGAGAGAGAGAGAGATGAGGCTGGCATGAGAAAAGATTGTTTATAGCTGCTCTAAAGTACATTTACATTTCTGGCATTTGGCAGACGCTCTTATCCAGAGCAACGTACAAAAGTGCTTTATGTCTCTATCAATGAATACATTAACACTGGTTCAGTAGGTTACAGACTTAGGATACCATTAGCCTAAAATTGGTGTCTTTTTTTAAAACATATAACAATACATAAAAACAGGGAAAGATAAGAGCTAGTTTAAGTGTTTCAGGAAGAGGTAGGTCTTCAGATGTCGTTTGAAGACAATCAGTGACTCGGCTGTACGGACATCTAGGGGAAGTTCATTCCACCACCTCGGTGCCAGAACAGAGAATAGTCTAGATGAATACCTACCGTTTACCCTGAGAGATGGTGGGACCAGTCAGGCAGTGCTAGTGGATCTGAGGGAGCGAGGTGCAGTGTGAGGAGTAATAAGATCTTTGAGGTAAGATGGTGCTGGTCCATTCTTGGCTTTGTAGGGAAGCATCAGTGCTTTGAATCTGATGGTTGCAGCTACCGGAAGCCAGTGGAGGGAACGCAGCAGGGGGGTGGAGTGGGAGAACTTAGGCAGGTTGATAAACAAGTCCTGCAGCTGCATTTTGGATCATTTGCAGTGGACGAATTGCATTCAGAGGAAGACCTGCCAGTAAAGAGTTGCAGTAGTCCAGTCTCGAAATAACCAGAGACTGAACAAGCACTTGAGTAGCCTGTGTTGATAGAAATGGTTACCCCAAGGTTGCGAGCAGTGGCTGAAGGGGAGATCATCAAGTTGTTCAGAGATAATGCAAGATCCTGGGCTGGGGATGAATCACCTGGGATGACCAGCAGTTCAGTTTTGCTGGGATTAAGTTTCAGCTGATGAGCTGTCATCCAAGATGAAATGTCCACCAGACACGCTGAGATCCGAGCAGAAGCCGTGGTATCTGAGGGAGGGAAGGAGAAGAGTCAGGGGCATCACTCAAAAGACAGAAATCTCGATTGGGGAAGAAGTCAATTTTCAGTAAGGAAGACAAAGCAAATTGTACATGAGACCATTAAAATCTGGTACCTGGTAATGCAGTATTACAGATATGGCAGGTATAAGTCAATTGTAGTTTCATTGTGAATCTCTTGTAAGGAGTTATGTGCATGACAACGTTCTTTATTCCTTGCATAAACAATGTCCAATAGAGTTGCAATTCAACAACAATACAGAAGGAAAGTTCAAGTAAGAGTGATCAGTTGCTCTTGGCTCCTGAACTGGCACTTTAAAATGTTACAGTGTTGAATTTCTATTGCTTTTATAATCCTGTAACTATGTGCTCTATACCAGTGGATTTCTCAGCGTTTATAGTTTGAATGATTACTAGTCAGTGGTTTATCACTGCATAAACATCAGCTAATAAATTATTGCTGGAGTAGGAACGTTTAAATGAAGGAGAAAGAGATGGTACCTCTTGTGCAGTAAAACAACAGCTAATTGATTATTATTATCCAGAATTCACCTCCTTGGTGGTTTCTTACATCTGAAAGTGATTTCTTTTGAAAAGATAATGACTATTACAGCATACTGTTGCCCATGAAAGTCTCGGTTAGAAAGCATGCATGGATGAGTTTCGTGTAGACATGTAATCTGACTATAACATACCCTGGTCACTGGTTTTGATTGTGTTTCTCAAAGCCAACTAATAATAGTAGTAAGGACATTAATAATGTAGACGATTGTAATTCATATGGCAAGTCGCAGTATTAATTAACGCAATGGGTTAACAAGATGTTGGCGCTTTAATATTGTCAATATTAATGGCTGCTCATTTATGACTCAGAGGCTGTTAATGTATTACGCTTCATTACATCCTGATGTATAAGGATTAGTGCAGGTAGAAATTCATCATTAGTCAAGTATTAATCAATTCTGATCATAATAAAGTGTTAGCGTTATTAATGCAGCAAATATTTTCTTCACAGACATTTCTCTGTTGCTCACTTTGGGACAATCTGGACAATGTGGCTCTGCTTGAAATTACAATTCCATACCACGTGCTGGCGAATGTACATGCTGTCTGTCCACATAAGATTAATTAGGCTCCAGTGTGTTGATATTTACAGTGGAATTTGGGGCTCGTTTGAGAGCTTTTATTGTGATGCAATGTTCAGTAAGCCACCATGAAAAAAAAAAAAAAGTCCCCCTGATGCTGCATGCGAGACAGGATAATTGCTGAGCTCTGAACACCCATTTATGTCTGAAAATGTGCACAGAATTGAAGTAGAGAAGATAAGAAGAATTTCGCTGAATGTCTTGTAGTAAACAAAACAAACAAAAAGAAAGATGTGAGGATTTCCTTTGCCAGCCTGGGCTGAGGGTGTAAAAGGATTTATTGCCCGAAAATGTTTCAGTGACAAGGACAGACAAATGCTCCGTGCTGGTCTGCGTCTAATGGTGTACATCTTTTAACTAAGGAATAAAACTCGGCTGGATTTGCTGCTATAAGAAAGTAAGAAACAGCAGGGTGGTGTGATGTGCCAAGACAGGAAGTAAAAGTTTTGTTACCAGCCCTAAGTTGACGATTTTTAAACAACAGCACTCCTTGGAGTTTCATAAAACTCATTAAATTGTTTATAACGTCATTATGTTTATAACATTATATAACCCTTGAAGTGTTCATAATAACTTCATATCACTTTTTTAATTAGTGATGTGCATGTCATAGTTTTCATTCAGAAAGTTAGCTCCTGTTAAGTTAATGAGACAATATACAGCTTGTCATGGAACAAAACAGAAAAGTGTTCAGTCTGTAAGACTATTACAGGTCGGAAAACTTAAAGTGATATCTTGACAGATAAATGTCTTCTCACAGAAAACTTCACCAGATCATCAATTCCACTTTTATTTTTTTTTATTTTTAAATTAAAATCACATCCAACATTTAAGTTAATTTAATGTGTGTCTTGTTACTATAGAAACAACAATATATTAAAATAAGTGTGTTAATAGAAACCTGTGATTTACGGTCCATGCTCCCGTTATAGAAGATGAATCAATTCCTGATGACCAATCAGATTAGAGAATTCAGATAGTGCTGTGGTGTAAACCACAATAAGACACAATGAAAAGGATCAAACCTTAGTGTTTCCACAACGGCCACAAATTGATGCAAGATGATGTTATTGTATCCCATTACAGCAATTTTCCAAAACCCACTCCATGTGTGAAAGCTCAAGTAATACACACATTTCATTATTTCAGTAAGCAATGGATTAACCTGAGTCCATTTAACCCATCACTTTCTTTGGGCCATTCATTTACAAGAGGAGCAATTGGAGGAGTTTATATGGAAATTCCATACAATATATTCTTCCAAGATATAAGGTTAGACATTGTAAGATTAGCTACGCATGATCTTAATGATCAGTAGCCTTCTCAGCTGTTTTAATATAATAGTGAAGTTGATGCTTATTGCAGTAAAATTTCTAGCTGCATAGGATTTTATTCTGTAATAAACGGGCTCAATCGCCCGCAGTAGCAGATCAGACCTAAATGCAGGGATTCAGTATGTGTACTGCTTTGCTTTAACAAAACAAAGACTAACACAACTTACATCAAATGTAACAGAAACAAACCATAATTATGACATGGAAACCTAGATAACTTCAACAAAACATGTATACGCCACAAAAAACATGGACAACTGGGTGTCTGGCCTTACAGCACACGCACAACGTTACAGATATAAATATAATGACTGAACAAGACAGGCATATATAGAGCAGCACATCAAGGGAAAACAAGGGAAAGGTGAGAAAGCAAGAAAACACATTAGGAAAGGGTGTGGCACCGCCCACATGGGAACAACACAGTGATACATGAATAAACCACTTGGCAGGACCCCCTGGTGGTCTGGCTAAGGAACAGTAACTCCAGACATAATCGTAACGAAAAATTGCACAGTATGTGCAGATGCTATTTGTAAATTGAGAGAACTGCACCGTCATGTCATAATACCTGAATGTCATATCATGTCTCATTAGACATCAGTGTTTTTACACAGTACCACAATTGAAAAGAGAGTTGCAAACATTAGGTTTGTTGGGTGATGTTGATTCATATAAAAAAAAAAGAAAAAGAAAACACTATAAAATCCCCTTCTAGCAATTTTTTAAGTGTTGAATCAATACCAGAATAGGAATAGGAGGAATAGGACATTTGGCTATTGGCATTCTAAGAATGAATAGGTACAAAGGCATTTCAGACATTCATCAGCTGTGTAATCAAGCTATATGGAACACTTTATTATATATAAGATTTTAGGGTATTGTATTTCGACTAACACCAGATGAAGTTGAAACTAAAAAGCTGAAATATCAATTATGGAATTTCCCTCGACTTTACCTGCAGTCAGTTCTGTTTTCTTTTTATCAGTCTAAATGTCATTAAAAAATAAAATCAGTTCTTGTGAAATCAATAAAATATATTAAAAGATAATAGTACTTGCAACTTGAGCTTTACCGTGTGTGTGTGTGTGTGTGTGTGTTTATAAACTACTGAAGTACTGATAAAGTACTGTTATGTTCTAAGAAAATAATCTTTGATCAGTTACACAGCTTACAGTACATCACATTAATCATGAAGCCCTTTGGGTGAGTGGTTGTATCATTAGCATACTAATAATCTCATTATCATAAACAGATGTTACATTTTACACTTAGCTATATAAAACATAGTGTCAGTAACAGCAGTGCAAAGCAGCTCGCTATAGCGTTCCAAAAAATCATAAGTGGCCTTTGGGCCAAAAAACCTTTCCTCACTCCTGAAATCGATGAGAGCAATATATCTAGTCATGCAAGTCATTTCGGCATTTCCTGTTTCTCACTAACAAAGTTTCACAGAGATTAAACATTCCACTAAATAGGTAACTCAAACTAGCTTAAATGTGATTTAAAAAAAATGTTTTAAATTCATACCAGTCAACATTCATGTTGAATGCCCAACATGCGTGACCATATACACTGATCACGCATAACATTATGAACACAAACTCCTCAAAGTTGATGTGTTAGAAGCAGGAAAAATGAGCAAGCGTAAGGATTTGATGATGAGCCAAATTGTGATGGCTAGACGACTGGATCAGAGCATCTCCAAAACTGCAGCTCTTTTGGGGTGTTCCCGGTCTGCAGTGGTCAGTATCTATCAAAAGTGGTCCAAGAAAGGAACAGTGGTGAACTGGTGACAGGGTCATGCGTGACCAAGGCTCACTGATGCACGTGAGGAGCAAAGGCTGGCCCGTGTGATCCGATCCAACAGATGAGCTACTGTTGCTCAAATTGCTGAGAAAGTTAATGCTGGTTCTGATAGAAAGGTGTCAGAATACACAGTGCATCACAGTTTGTTGCATATGGGGCTGCATAGCTGCAGACCAGTCAGGGTGCCCATGCTGACACCTGTGCACCGCCAAAAGTGCCAACAATGTGCACATGATCATCAGAACTGGCCTGAATCACGTTTTCTCTTACATCACATGGATGGTCAGGTGTGTATGCATCACTTACCTGGGCACCAGGATACACACTATGGGAGGAAGGCAAGCCATAGGAGGCAGTGTCATGCTTTGGGCAATGTTCTCCTGGGAAACTTTGGGTCCTGCCATCCATGTGGATGTTACTTTGACATGTACCACCTTCCAAAGCATTACTGCACTTTCAGCAGGATAATGTGCCATGCCACAAAGCAAAAATGGTTTAGGAATGAACTCTACTGTACCTATACATACAAACATGGACACCTTGTACACCCACACACACCTGGACTCAGACGCTTGCACACCCATATAATCATCCTAACTGCTCCTTCACTTCTCAGAGTATTTGTTCATCTGTTCTACACGGCCATCTAGTCATGGTTCCTTGTTTCCTTGGATACAATGTTTGCACATCATCAAACCCACTGCCTGTTTCTCTGTTTTTACCATTTGCTAGTGATTTGGATTTGTTTGCTATTATGAATTGTTTTAAATAATTGTCAGTAATTGTCTGCCATCTGATGTAAAGCTTGTGTTTTATTTATTTTTTCTCTTTATTTTAGCTCATTCAGATCATTCTTAAGGATGGAGGATGGCTTTGTGGCCTCTGGGTTTCTCTCTAACATGATAAGCTGCATTTTTAAATCTATAATCTATTTCAAGACAAGAAATAAAACTGTTTATAGTTGCTATAATAAAGTAATAGTGTGACTAATTTAATCCATGGAACTTCAATAAGTAAAAAGAAATTCTTTAACAGCCTGCATTAGGTTTTATTCTTCGTGTAGTCAACATCTTTAATTATCACATTTCTCTGGAACGTGGCACCATGTTGGGTGCACATTTATCAGTAAAAACACCCCAGTTTTTAATAATCCCACTGTGTCTGAGCAAGGGAGGGTAAATTGAGATTGCTATTGCACTCCCAGGAGTGCAGATCTATTGATTTATTAGGCACAGGGAAATCATTAAAGATCTGACTATTCCTCTGCCCATTCCCTATACATAATGGACTGTTCACTTAAGTGTAAATAAGAAATCTTAACAATGCAGGCCAAGACATTACTCAAACTGAGAGACTCGGAAAAATGTGCTGTTTCTGTCAGATGGCACTTTTCCACACAGTGGGTCAACAAAGTGCCAATTAAGCAACACTGTGTAGGGGGAAAGTGCTGTTTTTTTCTGTTATTGTTTTTTTTAGCTTTTTATATTTAGGCTGAGAGATAGATAGTTTGATAGACTCTCTCTCATTAATATAGCCTCTAGACAGGTTTTGATGCCACTAGAGCTCCATGTTAGACTGCAAAGCATAAGGTCCACTGAAATCTGCAAATCTGTAGGGCTGCTGCATCAGACACTGGTGGTTCCTGGGCTGCCGATTCCCTGACAGGATAAAGCAGATGGATAGATGCTTTTGTCCTATTAATGACGATTATGATATGATCATCGTCATCATCACGAGTAGGAGGAAGAAAAGTAAGAGGAGGAGGAGGATCCTCCATAGTCTATTCCACTCTGTACATTTATATTCTCTATTTTTGTCCAATAAAATAAAACAAAAGAGAATACAATAAATAGCAGTGACAGAGATGAGCCAGAGATAGCTCAGCTACAATGGATAAAAACACTTCAGCCTGGATTGATCAAAATGACACAATAAAACTCGTCATGGAGCGATGTCACACCAGGATTGAAAAAGTAAATGCACTGTAGTTCTGATACTAAAGTTGCTGGTGTGTTCAAGACGTTATTTGGTAGAAAACCTGGTAGAAATCTGAGTACAGATGCCCTTAAATATGTAGCACAATAAATGGGTGGAAATCTTGAGAATGTCAGTAGTAGTTATTTTTTCATCCAAAGGCATTTTAGAATGAATAATCCCCCATATTCACATTCATTACACCTGTCAATGTATTTCACAGTCACTGCTGATGACAGGTTATGACTGTGTCAGCAGAGCAGGCTGAGAAATATCAGCCCAAATGAGAAACAAATCACCTGACACGACTGGAATTAACAGGCTGCATGAATGTACAGTTTAGGCTAGAAAGAAATCATTTCCAGTCTCCATAAAATCTAATATAACTTTGTTTCTGAGGAGAACACAGCTTTATTGTTGCTTCACATGCAGACCAGTAATCTGAAATTGCCAGAGGACCAATTACAAGCTTTCTTTTCTTTTTTCTGGGAAGCCAGCACACCCCTGCATCTCAAAAGTATAATAATCTAACTGGAGCAGTAGAGTACCAATTACCTCCTTACAAATCAAGCATGTAATAAACATTCAGTTTCTTCTAGTTTACATAATTATAATAATGAAAGGTTATTTAATGGCGTCTAAATTAATCTGTTTCGCTGAATTAAAACTGTTTCACTGTTTCTAAATTAACTAAAGTTGGAAGATATACAAGTCTCCTGAATGGTGAAATGGTAAAGCTGGTGTCCTCTCGAGTCTCAACAGAATTTCTCTACACACAAATAGGAGAATCATGTTCTACTCTCCCCTCTCAGTTTCATGCTCTCTAATTGTCATCCTGAAAAGACTGTATTGAGCATTTGTAGCTTTTCCTCCACCTTTGAGTGTTTTCTTTTGCTCTCTGAAGTAGAAGGGCTGTCTTGGGGCATGATCCGTTATGCCCTCTCATTAGGTCAGGTCTCACTGAGGAATTCCACCCGGTTAAAGCTGCCCTGTCACCCACCATTATAAAGTGAAAGGTGCCAGAGTTTTCTCTGCTGATAATGCTCATTTCAAGTCTGGAGACAGTAGCTCAGGTGCTCAGTTCAATCCTACACAGCGTGACTCCAGTGCTGTTAATAGCAGACGTTTGCATTTTTCAAGGCAGACAGCTTAATCAAAAACCATATGCGCTATGTCGACACGTGTGAGATTTGTGCTGAAGATGCACTAAATGGAAACTCCCGTGATATTAATTATTTTAGAAGGTGTTTATCTTTGATTTTAAAAAATGAACGATTGTGACAGTAATGGCAATTAATGTAAGGTCTGGAAATATAGGTCTATGTTAGTCATCCATTGGTATGACAAAAATAATAAATGGCTCTCAACGCTTACTTTATTCCACATTGAATATCTCAGAATAGCATTGGCATTTTAGCTAATAATAAGGCTGTATATTATGGTGTATGGTATGAGTGAGATGAAATATTATTCACATTACTGGTATATATATATATATATATATATATATATATGTATATATATATATATATATATATATATATATATATATATATATATTAATGCTCCAAATATATGTATCGGTAATTTTTTTCAGATTTAAACATGAAGTGGGAATGTTTTTTGTTTGTTTCTTTGTTTAACATGCTAATGTACACCTTTTTTCTCTAACTACATTCCCTTTAAGGTTTTCTGGCAAACATGAATAGAGTGCCTTCTAGTCATATCTGTTTTTATATCTGTTTATAACACATTATCTGTTCAACCCAAACATAACATTCATATTTGATCTAAATCAAATCCCTAAATCACACATGTATTAATGATCGATTAAAGTTTTTAATAACCACCAGCAACCTCTTAAATCAAAATGACATGGCTTATATTTCATTTAACCAATTTAGGTATTTCTACTCCGAAGGGAATAGAAACAAAATACCAAAGCCCTGTGTTGGAGCCAACTGCCTTAGAGTTCTAGGTCTATTACGCAAATCATTACACAGCACCATAGCCCTAAGCAATATGAAGAGTTTATGCTTATGAGAAGTAGACTGTAACAATAAGAGCAATTGTAGGTTGACTCGATTTCAACACCAAGGGTGTCTTTAATCATTTTCAGACTGAATCTGTCCATTTTAGAACACCTTCAGCCGCTAGCTAGAAAACTCGGCCATCTGAAAACACTGTCAGAAATGGAGGGCAATGTCTTCAATATCCAAACTTGCTTTGAGTGTTTCCCTCTTATACTTTCTCTTGTGTTTTCTTTCCTAAAAGCTAACACTCAGACATAATGTCACCCAAGAGCTCAATTCACCTCTGTGAACACTACACACATTCTTGTTATAACCTGGTGAAATTTTTCTTTCTGGTATGTAAGAGCATAGTTGATACTTATAGTTTTAGGAAAGTTTTCCTAGTGTAGTCCTAAAGGGCAATATAATTGCAGGATGTGCATTTTTCTACACTTAAACCTCTCTGATTGCTCTAATGAAGTACTTGTTAATGAGCCTGTTGTTGTGACAGCTTTCTATAAAGATCATTTTAGCCTCCTCTCTATGCTATCCCCAAGCTCCCTGATCAGTGGACCATGACAGCAAAACCATGTCAACATGAGCACAACTACAGCTTTTTGAAGGACTCTCCTGACTTTTCCTGACAAGATACTGATCTTTTTGTTTGGATTTTTGTTGTTGTTGTTTTTGCTTTTGAACTGTTAAGAAAACTCTGTAAGAGTAGACAAAATAAAAACACACTTTACCGTGAGAGAGACTAAATAAAAAACAACCTTCAGTCTGACAAACACTAAGCAAAATATTGTTATTGTCTGCATCTGTGTCTAATCTTCCTCACATCTTATGTTACCCTTGTCAGAGCTTAAATTATCCAACGTTTTGTCGTTTTAAAACTTTATAAAGCCTCCAAGAGTATTGTTAAGTTGTGACTCTTCTTTCATCTAGTTTCCTGTCTTGACCTTGCAGAATGGATTTTACTGTCACGGCTTTATATAATCCTCAATCAAAACGCTAACAAAAAACGTTTTTTACCCCTTGTCATGTATGTTCTTAATTGTTAAATGCTACAGGCATCCAGTTCTGGAGAGCTTGATTCTTTTCAATTACTTTAGTTCAATACACTAAAACTCTAGTTTAACTAACAACATGACAGCATATGGCAGTGCTTTTCCTGTTTTTTTCCTATTAGAAGACCAATCTGGTCTTTTTTACATCTTGGTTGCACTTCGTATTAATACACCTCTAAGAAAGAACATTGCAAACATTAGTCGTGACCCTAATACTATATCCTTAACCTTGTTATTAAGTATGAGACCATGTTCAGAGGAAAGCTACAGGATTGTTGTTGTAGAGTTTACTGACAAAATTAAGTTCCAGGACCTGTGCTAAAAAGTCATATTTACTTGCAGTCTTGGGGTCAATCTGGTACCCTAGGATTATTTGTTTTTTCCTTGTGGAATAGTCCTTAAAGGTCCCACATAGAAATCTTCAAAAGGGGCATCTAGCACCCCAAGGAAAAGCCCCAAGAAGAACCACTTTGGAGAGCTGAAACTGTTACACATGGAATTGTCAACAAATATTATAGAAGACTCTGCTATTGTTTGTCTTCGGGGGATCTGGGTTAGTTGTAGACTTTCATACTAGCAAGTAGCGTCTATAAGAAGATCTCCAGGAGGTGGATTGGTGTTAGCTGCTTAAAATCGACCGGGAAAAGTGCAACCACAAAGGTAGTCCAGTGCAAATGGATCTCAGCAGAAAGTTTTTCTTCATTCGAGGGGTGATATTTACACTTTTCAGAACCTCACACTGGAGGTTCATTTCATCAGATATGATCTGTCCATATCCCTTACAAAGTACTCAGTGTGCTTAGCTGAAAGAAATATCTGCAGCATTTTTATCTGCGGAAATATACTCAGATAAATCTCTTTGCAAAATACCCATAAGTCTCTAATTAGTTGTTTTGGGGATGCAAAGTAATCAGTTGTTGGAATTTGCTAGCGAACTCTCACTGCATAGTGAACAGGGCTTTTTTTTTTTTTTTTTTTGTTGACTAGGCTGGTTTGGATCTTCTGCAATGGTGTCGAGGGGCTGTCTACAGAGCACAGGCATTTTTTACGTCTTGAATAATTTATCAACAGTGTAATGTTTTGTTTTTTTTTCTCCCAGCACTGACTTAGTGTGCAGTTTATTTTGATGGAATATTTTTATAGTAGTGCCACTTATATAATCATATAATCTTTATGGTGGCTTAAAAACCTGTTAGAACAAAACAACCTTGGGAGGGCAAAGTATAGTCCTTGGCATTTAGTCATTTTTACGTGAATCAATAGAAGTACAAACACAAAGAGCGATCGCATTCGAGTTTTAAGCCTGTTGCTAGTGTAGTTATTAGTGCTCTGGGTTTTCATAAGGCACTCTATAGATCAAAACATGGTTTAATCTTGTCGAAGGAAAAGCCAATTATATTGCCATATATTTCTCTTTCAGATCTCTGTGCCTTTTGATTGAAGGTTAATCCGAGTCCCACAGAGGCTATTTTTCAGTATATTTCTCTAAGCTCTGTAAAGGTCAGCAAAAAATCTGATGGGGCTTGGACCCATTTTTAAAATCAACCTTTTTGTGTCTCTAATCTGGCCTTAAAGTTTGAATTCCAGCAGGGATGTTGATCAAAAATGATCTGGACCTCAAAGGAGCTAGCGACCCGTCACCTGGTATAATTAAACGGGTTTAGGCTGATAAGTAGCTGATTGTTCCTGGTTAATAGCATTCAGTAGCGCTGCGCACTTTGATGCTGAGTTTGAGGCAGCTGTCTATCACAATGGCCTTGATGGGGTGAAAAGATGCCTGACCCCCTCCATTTAGCCTCCATTCCCACTGCACACAGACGTGCAAAGTGCTTTCATGCCCTAGCTTGAAAATGCTATTTAATTACCCTGCATCAATCTCTGCCTCCTCTCTCTCTGCACTCAGGCTTGAAGTTTGCTTTCTTTTTACCTTTCTGCTAGTCAGGCAAACAGATGTGAATGGGTATGGTGAGAAAAAAATAGAGAAATGTTCCAGAGCCAAAGTAATTAGTTTTTTTGTAGTGTTATACAATATGCCAAAAATAGTTATTTCCATTGTCAGTTTCTCTTCCACTGTTGAGATGCACCAGAAAACTGAAACTATCCAAAATTCATTTGAATTGATAAATGCATCAAGCAAAAGTAATTTCCTTTTATCAATAACATTGCAGGACAAGCTAAATAGCCTAACCTAGTCCCTCGCCCAGCCTTTACTGTTTATCACTACATTTCCAAGAAGTTTAATTCAATTCTTGTGGATATGATAGGCCTGAAGAGTAACATGGCTTATAAGTTTACAGGAGCAGGTGGAAAAAAATTTGCAGGCAAGCTAACTGGCTAACATTTACTATAGCTATGGGTCATCACTGAGAATTCAGCCACACTCAGCCCGAGTTGTGGGTGGCCATGGACCAAATTAGGCTCTGGGCAAATGCAGCTGAACTGAAATCAAGTCACTGCTGTCAACTCAGAGCCAGTGTCAGTCAGTTTGTTGGCAGAATTAGCCAGTTTTCTAGTTTAGAGTGCATTATTAATTGCTTAGTATCAGATATTAACCTTTAGAGATTTGGATGCCTTTTCAGCATTGCATGGGAATCAAACAGACATTTTCCTCGCCCAAACACCATGCTCTCAGAGTGCTCTCAGAACTCCAGCCTACACTTAAACGGGCACGCATCCTTTTGATTGTTTATTCAGTGGCTCTTTCCAAATTATTTGGCCTATTCTGATTACCCCAATGATTCAGTCTTAGTATAAATAGTTCACAGAAAAAAAACCAAGATTAATATTTTATGAACCTGGTGATCAGGGAAATAGTATCAAAGATGGTGGATGGACTTTCGATGTAAAAAAAAAAAAAATTCTGCCGATTTTGGTTATGTGCTAGAAATGTTGTGATGCACTAATGAATAAATCCCAGAGATCTCCAAACATAACCTATTCCAAAGGGCGCAAACATGTATTAATATGGCAGAAATGATATGAAGGGTGAGAGATATATATACGAGTTTGAGTGAATGTACTTCGTTTAAATATGCATTGAGAATTTTCTGTGTTGCCAATATTTAATTAAAGCATTTAAGATGAAGCAAAAAAAAAACAGACAAAACATAAGACTTACCCAATCCATCTTGACAAAAGAAAGCTACTCAAACCTCAGCCCTCGGGTCATGAGTGAAAAATGGTCAGCATCGGAGAAGGAAATGCATGGAGGAAATGGAAAATAAACCCATGAGCATTACATTCAGGCCAAACCCAACAGACCACAGACAACCTGCCTTAGCTGGATTTATGGACCACTGTAACAACCAAACTACATAAACTTTTCAAGGTCTAGTATTAAACAAATCTCTGTTATATGGCTGTCTAATAAAGAACTTTTTACATTTAAATTGCAGGAAATCATACATTTGTGATTAAATGCACTGTTAGCTAGTTTTGTATTATTTCAAAGCAAAGGCTCTATGCATTATAGATGCAAATTCTTCCGGATGGAAAGTAATTTACTGGATGGGGCTTTTTATGATCCATTGCATAAAAGAATGAAATAAACACTTTAAAGCTTTATACAAGCATTATTCTTCTTCCAAAGTGTAAGCTAACAAGGTTTTTATATTTATTCTTATTATGCTCCAGTGTTAAGTGCTGTAATTCAGATTTAGCCCAGAACGGCTAAATGAAATGAGAACAGAAATCATGATTATGGCAAGGAAGGCAGGGGATTTTATTTCATTTGCCCCTTAAATGCCAGATATTTTTTTGCCCCAATTTTCAAACTAATTTGATTTTGCTTATTGCACTTAACGGCTTGTAAGAGTCCCCCTGGTACAAGGAGCCAGAGCTCTCATTTCCACCATTCCTGTTTTATTAGGAGATACAGCACCACATACAGCTATCAGATAGTGCTGCTGCCTCCTGATCCAGCTCAGCCCAACAAAGACTGTCTGAGCCCAGTGCTTAATATTTAATATATCACAATGCAGCACTAGTATTTATTTATTTCTCTATTCATATTCATTTTTAAAAAGTGTTTTCTTGACCAGCTATATTCTAGGAACAATATATTTTGAATGCTCAATCAGCTATATAATAAAGTACACTTTACTTATACAAGTAACAGGGTGTTAAAGGGTGTATAAGACGACATGCATGAAATGATTTGCACCTTAATTTGTGTTTCTAATGCCATGGATTACTGCCGTGCAAATATAATATGCTTCAGTTGCCCTCAGTGGAGTGATGTAATGGCTTTAATGTAGTTAACTTGGGTTCTGAGGACTTATTGCTCTAATAAGTGAAGAAAATGTTTATTCCTAATTAAATACTGCCCTCTGCTGGTACGTGTGCAGTATTCTCATCAGCACTCCAGCCTAGTGACCTTTTAAGAGAAAAGTTCCACCTTGAGATATGTGTTTAATGAAATATCTGACAGCTCCTCCAGGATTTCGTGCAGTTTTCTTTTTTGTGTGATTGTTGCAGCCAAAAAAAAAGCTTTGGCTTATTTTGGAAGCAGAAGATTTTTCTTTTAAACTACTTCCTGTAATTACTTTCTGTGAAGTTTATGGATGTGAATTGAATTGGGTTTCGACTGAGTCTAGGTTGTGATGACGTCTTGACCCAGATCTGTGAAAAATCTGCAATCATTTTGAAAAATTGCGAGCTCTTCTAAATTCGTTCGGTTCTAATGGGACTGATTTGTGATCGCAATTCTGGTGCTAATGTGTTGTTTGGTGTCTACTGGCTGTCTTCCACACTGATGTGACAGGAGGACATTGTTAGAGTAGGTACAGTAGATTTAAACATTCTCTAACATAAGAAATAATAATTTTCCTGTTACCTCTTAACAAAAACAGAGGAAAAGCTTCTTATTTCTCCCTCACCATTTTCCACAGACATTTTATGTTATAAGCAAAGAAGTAGTGATGACGACAGCAAAAGTTGGACTGTATAATGGACTACTATAGGGAGATACTTGGGTCTGCTAGGGATCTACAAGATGGCATGTGTGATGACGTTGATGGAGATATCAGAATGGAAGTTGAAGCTTTGGAAGCTGATCTGTTTGAACACAGGGTACAGATGAGAATTTTTAGACAGCTGGACAAACTAAAGGGATTAAAATGTTGCTGCATCACTCTGTTTAGCTAGAGATATAGCAATGCCCCACTGGCCCCACTATTTTGAGGGCATTTGGTGTAACATAGGAAGCAATTAAGTGGAAAGACGAACGATGAATGATGTTTAAAGGAAAAGGCACCTCAGATATTCTTGTAATAAATCTTGGAGGTCAGTGAAGATGTTGAATCATGTTAATTATAAAAATAATGCATGTCATTTTCCTTTAAGCTTCATTTGCGGTGTTGGTGTTCATATCATTAAGCTCTGACTATGCATTTTGCATGCTCTATAGTCAGACAATACTCTTCTAAATATAGATTCGATTTTCTTCCCGACTCCAAGGTCTCTGGTTCAGTCTTAAGACTCTCATTCCCTGTTTGGAGTTTTCAACGTTTCTTCCTTCCTTTCCCTCACAGAAACATGACTACATGTGGAATGTGTGTGCACTGTGCTTGCAATGACCTGGCATTCCATATAGGCTGTATTCCCAGCACACACCCAGTCTTCCTGGTATAGGCTAGTACACAGTAAAGGCTGTACTGTACATAGGGAACATGAAATATCTACAATGAAGATATCAGTGGGCCAAATGAACAACTGTAATTGAGAAGTTATCAATAGTGTGAGTTACGTATGCAATGTGTAGGAAAAAATGTTGAGACCGTGATGAGACCTAACAGCTAGACCTATAGACAGTCGATTTAATCTAAGATCTTGCCACAAAGCTGTTTTACAGTAAGGTAGATAGATCTACAGTAGATACATGAATAAGAAGAAATATTGCCTGAGGTGCCATAAAGAAAAGGTCTTGACAGGAAACTGACTGAAAAGGAAACATATCCTCTTCTGGAGCAGCACACAGCACTGTATCTTTCGGATTTATGAGTATAGGGAGCTGAATCTCAGAAGCCCCCCAAAAATCTTTACATTTGACCAGAAAGGTAAACACAAACATAAATACAGAAGTGATTTACAAATCATAAAAAGGAAAATGTAAAACCTCTGGTCATAAATTCGACATGTAAGCTATAAGCTGCCCCTGGATTGCAAGCTTGAAAGAATCTGTCAAGGACAAAACTACCCTTTGGCCAGGAGTCATATACAAAAGAACCTGTTTTGATCGAGTAACCTTAAGAGTTCTGTGATTACTTCTTTAAGTCTCCACCTCTTTTTTTTATATATATAGATACACTATGCCTTATTTATTCGGACAGACATGATTACATTTCTTTATAAGAAACAGAATAAAATGAATAAATAAAAAATCTTTCCATAAAACCTTTCTATTCTACAAGAGCTCTGGAGTTATATAAAAATCCTCAAACTCTGACTGGTCAGCTTTACATTTTATAACTGGTGATGCACTTTTATTGAACGATTACAAACCCCAGCTTATTTTAAGGACAAATCTCTATTTCCCCACTTTAATATATAAGTGCATATAAAATAATACCTTCTTATCCGGGCACTCTTAATCTGACAACACATTTAAACGGATATTATAAACACTGAATAGATGGTGGTGTTTAGTAGAATAGTAATACTAACAAGTTGTATGCTAAGGACAACAGCGAACACTTGAAGTTCACCTACGTGATGCCTTTATAACACATTTATAAGCATCACATGAATATTTTATAAAGCAATGCCGGAAAAGTCTTTTTTTAAAACAAAGAAGATGAAACTGGAGGTTTTATGCAACTCCGTCTTCACGTATAAAAAAAGAGAACAACCACAATGAATTATCATTATGTGTAGATTGACTTAGAGTGTTAGATAGGTCATCTATATCTTGCAAGTTAATAGCTTGGTTTTTTTACTAACAGTGCATTTATGTCACTTTGAGAAAGTACAAATAGTACACCTAGTGCTTCAGTAAAGTGGTATAAATGTACATTTAATAAAACATTTCAGTTTGTGGGCATTAAAATGAGTCATTTGACTGGCATATAGGCTTCACAAATGTTCGTTTTAATACAAAATGACTGAGCATTTAATTCTATGCTCCTATAAGGAGTACAGACTATTATAAAATATTGGCATATAAAGGTTTGTCCTTTGTTATAGGTATAGTTGTTATAGGTATAGTTATAGGTAATTTCTAATTCTAACATGCTACAATTAGAATTATTTCTAAAATAATAAACTAAAAAGTACTTCCATTTCATTCAGTCCAATAGCCACTACAATAAAATAATAAATATTTACAATCTATCTATTTCTATCTGTAGTTCCTCTGGTTGGAGTATATCTCACATGTTACACAAGAACTTTGGTCTCTTTTTCAACCCTCAATTCACTATTATACTCCCATTTTTTAAGCAGAAATTTCAACAAGACCAACATAACACTTCTAGCCTGTAAACTGTACCTGATTTATTCTTGGCTGAATCCCAAATGGTTTGTTAATGACTTCTTCACTCTAGTCCACTCTGTGTCCCAGATGGAGCCATTTGGAATTCAGTTATCATTTATACCGATGAATCAGTGTTAAAAGCCGGTTATAATTAGCCAAGCAAAACATCGTGATGTCTTTAACCTGCCACTAACCCGGGTCCATTCTCTCATTTACATTTTGTCCAATATTAAGTGTTGTGTGTGTGTAAGTAAGTGGGTAAGAAAGTAAGTGTGAAGACAACATAATAAAAAAACTGAACTGTATGAGTGTACACACACAGATTTAAATGCAGGTGACCGAGCATACAGGGTATAAGAGAATATTTATATCACAATCGAAGAAAGGGAAAACAGGAAAACAGATATTTAAACAGATATTATTCACTTTTTCCAGCTCAGCACAATGACACAGCAGGTAGCATTGCTGCCTCACAGCTCCAGGGTCTCCAATTTGGTCCTAAATTCTGTCTAGGAGCAATTTTGCATGTTCTGCCCATGTTTCTGTGGGATCCCTCCAGGGGTCTTCAGTTCCCTCCAATCACCTAACAAACACAACTAAATTGCTCCTAGGTGTGACTGATTGTGTGAACGTGTGTGTGCATGGTGTCCACTGATGGACTGGCGTCAAAGCCATTCCAGGATGTGTTCCACATCACTCCTTTGTGTTTTGGGGATAGGCTTTGGATCCACCACAGTTCTGATTGGGATAAAGCACATACTGAAGTTGATTGAACGAATGGATGGATGGATGGATGGATGGATGGAGGGAGGGAGGGAGGGAGGGAGGAAGGGATGGATGGAGGGATGGATGGAGGGAGGGGTGGATGGAGGGATGGATGGATGGATGGATGGATGGATGGATGGATGGAGGGAGGGGTGGATGGATGGAGGGATGGATGGATGGATGGAGGGATGGATAGAGGGATGGAGGGAGGGATGGATGGAGGGATGGATGGATGGATGGAGGGAGGGATGGATGGAGGGATGGATGGATGGATGGATGGATAAATGGATGGATGGGGTTTTTGTTGCTTGTCATTAACTGGAGACATTTAAGTCAGTGAGGAATAGGAGGTCAGTGAACAAACTGCTCTCCATCATAGACAACCCGTCTCACCCACTCTACAATACACTACAGAGTCAGCGGAGCTCATTCTCTAAAAGACTCGCCCAGATTCGCTGTCACAGAAAACTTTACGGGTCATTCTTACCATTCGCAATAACATTGTACAATAGTTCACCTGTGAGTGACAGGTGATCTCACACTGCACTACTTAACATCATTATATTCTAGACTCTTAAGGTTCTTCATATTCATTATCTACTGCCAGTTTGCACATGTGTACTGTGATGTAAATACTGATGTAAATGCGGTTAAATCCACAACAGTGTTTCATATCTGCACTAATGCATTTAACTTAACTTATTGTATTCTATATTTAAGGTTTTCTTTTTTCTTCCTAGTCTTATATTTCTGTGTGTATATGTATATGTATGTATATCAGGCATAACATTATGACCACCTGCCTAATATTGTGTTGGTCCCCTTTTTGCTGCATACACTGCCCTGATCCATCATGCACTGTGTATTCTGACACCTTTCTATCAGAACCAGCATTAACTTTTTCAGTAATCTGAGCAACAGTAGCTCATCTGTTGGATCGGATCACATGGGGCAGCCTTCACGTGCATCAATGAGCCTTGGCCGTCCATGACCCTGTCGCTGGTTCACCACTGTTCCTTCCTTGGACCACTTTTGATAGATACTGACCACTTCAGACCGGGAACACCCCACAAGAGCTGCAGTTTTGGATATGCCCTGATCCAGTCGTCTAGCCATCACAATTTGGTCCTTGTCAAACTCACTCAAATCCTTACGCTTGTCCATTTTTCCTGCTTCTAACACATCAACTTTGAGGACAAAATGTTCACCTGCTGCTTAATATATCCCACCCACTAACAGGTGCCATGATGAGATCATCAATGTTATTCACTTCACCTCTCACTGCTCATAATGTTATGCCTGATCTATCTATCTATCTATCTATCTATCTATCTATCTATCTATCTATCTATCTATCAAGAAATAGATAAAACCCATTGAAAAGGTAAAAAAGGTAAAACCCATTGAAAGTGTTGTATTGTATACAATTTAAAAAAAAGTTTCATTGTCTGTATGTTTATCTTAAGGGTGTCTAAACTTCAGCGCCCACGGTACACACACACACACACACACACACACACACACACACACACACGGAGGCTTCCACCATCCAAGAAACTGCGCAAAAGAGACGCATGGAGTATGTTCTCTCAGTAGCACGGATCTCGGGTGCGTTTCGTTTACGCAGACCGTTCTTCACATCTATTCGCCGAGACCCCGCACCTCCGGCGAGTATGCGCTATCTTTTTTTGTTTTTGTTTTTTTGTTTTTCTGCGCAGTTCCCAGCGCCGCCCGGTCCCTCTCTAACGCCTTTCGAGGAGCGCCTATTAAGTGACGTCACGGCATCATGTCGACGACTGGCGATGTGCGCCATCTTGGCCAGAAATAAAAATCACGGGGGTAATTCTGCTCGCTCCGGTTCTCGCGTCGAACCCACTCTTGTTACGATCGACCCGCGCTGTGGCTCAGCTGCAGCATAACACGCTAGGACTCGGAGTAAGCGAGCTCGACGCCAGATTCTCCGGAGAAACGAAGCGATGGCAGGTGAGGCAGGATGGGAAGACAGGGGAAGGGAAGGGGAGGGGGGCGACTCTGTCCAGCACCGCGGCCTACACTTTTACCCCGCTAAGGCTAACCGGTTAGCATGAGAGCTAGCTGTCTTAATGAACTGTGTAGCCGCGTTACTTTTTTTTAAAAAAAAGCCTCACGTTACAAAGAAGTCGCCATTTTAGAAAGGGAAGTTTATCCTAAGCGCTTGTTTTCTCCCCCTTTACTTGGCTTTATTTGTATGCAGTTGACTGCAATGTTGTGTGTGTGTGTGTGTGTGTGTGTGTGTGTGTGTGTGTGTATCTTTGCAGGGGTCGGCGGAGGGAACGACTTCCAGTGGTGTTTCTCGCAGGTGAAAGGAGCCGTGGATGAAGACGTGGCTGAAGGTAAAAGCGCGCCCAGACTTAAAAGTATATAAAACATAATGTCGGCTAACTAATGCTAGCACGCTAGCTCTCGCCGCCTTAGCATGGGCTGGGTTAGCATTAGCATTAGCGTGTCAGGTTGACCTAGCAAAGGGAACATCACTCCGTAACGTTCCGCCAAAACACATCCCAAAATGCCTTCTTGTTCATCCTTTGGCCTGCTAGATCGTGTGGAGAAGTCGTTGTTCTGTGCACTTGGCGTGTAAGTGCCCTCGATGAGAGCCATTTGGGACTTGACTCTCATCTGTTCAATCTGCCCCTTCAATCAAAATTGGTGTTTTTCTGAGATTTGTCTGTATGTAGTGTTCCATACACCAGTCTATGAAGGGAATATCTGATACACTTAGGGAAAAGAAGCAGAAATGTCTTGGAGAGGTCATTTTTAATGTTGTAAATTGACACTCCAAGAAAATGGAATTAAATAAAATAAAAAATTGATGAGTCATCCTGTACGAGACTAGTGATTGTCCAATTAAATTATGGTTGTGTCCGTCACATATACATTACTGCACAGTGAACTTCCTTCCTCGCATATCCCATCCTTAGAAGGTTGGGGTCAGAGCACAGGGTCAGCCACGAGGCAGTGCCCCTGGAGCAGGGTGGGTTAGGGGCCCAACAGTGGGCTTGAACCCCAGTCTTCTGTTCAATGAACCACTTGAGCTACCACCCATCTACAAAGGAGCATTACATATAAATGATATGTCCTGCTCCTCTGTAGATGGGTCTTACACTACAGTAGAAGCAAAACACTGTTTGTCTGGGCAGTTTGTTTTTAGCTGCATATCTTCCTGCACACACTTCCTCTTTCCAAGCATCCTTTTGGTTATGACAAAAATGGCTGGAGGTTTTTCTCGTCAGAGAGGGTGGAATTTGTGCAAGCCTGTGGTTAAGCAGTGAAAAACAGATGACCGCCTTGTTCGGCTTGAATTAGTTGATCAGCGAGGCGTCTGTGATCATTTTTTACACACACACACACATTCAGTGGTAAAACTCTCACATGTGGACAGCAATGAAATAACGACTGTAGGAAAGCATTTCTATTGGATTTGACACACTCTTATGATCATGCATAGGTTTCCAAGCAGTCATGTCAGGTATTGAAGTAGAGAAGGGATCCTGGCTCGAGGAAGGGTCATTGATCTAGCAAAAGGGTCTAAATCTTTGTTGTGCTCTTTCTTTTCACAATGCAAGGTGTCATCTGTGTAGAAAATCATGGCTATGTGCATCCTGACAGGATTAAAATAATCAGTTGACCACTGAGTTTGTTGACAAACGGTGCTGTTATTTTCTCACGAGGAGGGCGGAGGAAAGAGCCCGACATGGCCGATCCAGATGGAAATAAAATAGGAAAAAAAAACCAGGATCGTATGCAAATTGAATCCTGTGCAAATAGGGCAAATGGTTTAAATCAATTGATTTGTTGTCATGGCCAGCAGCTGTCTGAATTTAGTTCATCCTCCATGTATGAGTGTGAGGGGAATAATGTATGCACAGTAATGTTGCTGTGACTAGACAGAAATTATTGGTCATGTCTATAAATAAAAAAAACAAAAAAAGGGATTTTTGGTGGCTCACAGTATAAAAATAGCTGTGTTTCTTTACACTATATACCTGCAGTTCTCTTTGCAGGACAGACAAGCCTCACTTCATCCTCTTAACTCATCCTTCCTTTGTTTTTGTTTTTCCTTTTTTGTGTGAAAATGGTGTCAGAATGTCGGTATCACTTGACTGAGCTTATCGGGGCATCAGTGAGGATCTCTCTCTAGGTGAAAGGTGTACAGTGTGTGAGCCTCGTTCCCGGACTCTCGTGTAGCGCGTTCATCAGGATGTCAGGCTGAACAATTGATTGCAGGTGATGAGGGATGTAGTGTGAGCGGTTCAGTGAGGTCTAAGAGAGTCGTGTGCTTACCATAAGTAAGGATGTACAAGCTGCCGCTGGTGTTAAATGGATATTCAGACTAAACCAGTTCGACTTGTCCAACCAGTCCATATAACATCATTCCAAGTTCATTGCCCAGTGGTTAACTCTAACATTACAAGACAAGCTGTAATTAAAAGGGTGTATACAATTGGTGCAATTTTAAGTTTATACAACTTGCTGAATGTGTTCTATAAAATGTGCCCTGACTCGAGTAGGGACCTGCATTCATTCATTCATTATTTGCAGCGACTTTTATTTTCCCCAAAATTTGCGAGTAGCACAGGGTTCTTCTTTCATTTAATTATTTTCTATGATCGCTGTACTCGCATACGGACACATGGGAATCGAAAAGGGTTTTGGCTATGGGTGCGACGGAACGCAGTTGATCCGTGATCCATGCGGATCACGGCCCACGGTTCGGCGTGCACCTGACCCGCGGATTAATTGCTCATTTTATAAACTTATGGATTAATCTTACATTTTTAGCGATCACAGAGTGAAAGACATTATTCTGCTGATATTGCTTTTTAAGTAATTAATTACCCGGAGCAGTCGTGTTCACGTGAACGGCGCATGTTAATCAGTCAACAACAATGGCTAGCGGTGGAGCAGAAGAACTCGAAAAGCCTCCCGCATCATTCAGATCGCATCTATGGGAGCATTTTGGCTTCCCCGTAAAATATAATGACGACGTGAAGAAGGGTGGTGTACAAAACGGTTACAGTGTGTAGGCACTGTGGCATGAGAAAGCCGTATGGTGTCGGCAATACATCGAGCATGGCCACGCATCTGAAGCGACCCTTCACCCTGGTGTGCTGTCAGGATGCAAACCACAGCAACAGCTGCCCACACTGCATTTAAGCAGCCCTTTACACCAGAATCAGAGCGGGCTAAAGCAATTACCAAATCTATCGGGTTGTTTATCGTGGCAGACATGAGGCCATACTCTGTTGTGGAAAACAAAGGATTTAAAAACATATTAAAAGTGCTTGAGCCATGCTACGGAATACCTTCACGCTCCCACTTCAGTATGAAGAACTTTACGAACAGGAAAACAAAACAAATTGTCAGACTTATCAGATGCATCCTCTATTACGATCACCACAGATGAGTGGACATTAAGGTCTACGGAAAGCTACATAACCGTGACTGTTCACTACGTCACAGCGGAGTGGGAGATGTGAAGTCCTGTGCTACAGACACGCCCCCTCTACTAGAGTCACACAAGCACAAATCTATAGCACAGGTACTGATAGAAGCACTAGCAGAGTGGAATTTAAAGAGGCACAACGCATGTAGCAATATCCCAGTCACCACATATAATGCCAGAAATCAAGTAAATGCAGTGACAGATGCTGGACTGGGGCACCAGATATCTTGCTTTGCACATGTGATAAATTTAGCATGCCAAAGGAGAATCTCAGTGAACCAGATGGATCGCCTCCTTGGGTGGATCAGTAAGGTGGTTTCCCTCTTCCACAGAAATGCAACAGCAGCTCATGTGCTTAAGACCAAGCAAGAAATGCTACAGCTACTAGCCCACAAGCTCATACACGTCACAACAAGATGGAATTCCACATATGACGTTGGAGCGCTAGGTTATTTTTTATTAAAACCCAAAAGTTCCTTGCTTTAATGTTCTTGTAATAAATGGAAAGCAAATTAAATTTGTCTCCTCCCCTTTTTTGGCTGATCCGAAAAATGATCCCATCTGTGAGTCAAAAACCATAATGTGACCCGAACCGTGATTTTTGTGATCCGTTTCACCACTAGTTTTGGCTGAATGCTCATTCCAACACAATGTGTCTTGGCCCAAATCTGCAATTTCTGAATATTGCACTGTTTCATTAATTGCTGTGATCACAAAATCGGGGAAATCCTGGAGGGACTGCTTAGGGTTGAGTTTAGGTTCCAGATGTCTATCTGCTCCCACTATTACTGCACTAACCGGGGTGCAGACCTGGGTGTGACTTGCCTGATGGTTGACTCATTTGGAATTAAATTTGGATTTTGTGTATTTCCCTGCTGCTCTCAGTCCACCAGGTCAGAGGTTCGCAGTCGTCTTGCGGTCCAGTGAAGAAAAAGTCACTCATTGTATAACAGAGGCATAGATTGATTCATTCACATGAGCTGTTTTATTAAAATATTAGACAAATTATGCAAATATCTACTTATGTATTGCCACCAAAGAGCATCTAAACATCTTCAGTGATAACGTTTATGTTCATGTGTACACAATTAGCTTTTCCTAGTTTTATTAAATAAGTTGGACTCAAAAATGAACTGTATTTGGTTTAGTTTAGGTGAAACCATTTTACTGACCATCTAGGTTTATAACATTATAATACTTTGATAATTGTTGAATTTGGTGGATATTTTTAATAAAAAAAATAAGTAGATCATGCGACTACGCTTGATGGACCCCTGGGGGGGGCCTCAAGGTTTGAGACTACTAAACTATATTGCTAAAAGTTTTGGGACACCCCTCCAAATCATTCAATTCAGGGGTTGGGCTTGGCCCCTTGGTTCCAGTGAAAGGAACTTTTAATGCTTCAGCATACCAAGACATTTTGGACAATTTCATGCTCCCAACTTTGTGGGAACAGTTTGGGGATGACCCCTTCCTGTTCCAACATGACTGCACACTAGTGCACAAAGCAAGGTCCATAAGGACATGGATGAGCGAGTTTAGTGTGGAGGAACTTCAGAGTCCTGACCTTAACCCCATAGAACACCTTTGGGATGAATTAGAGCGGAGACTGCGAGCCAGGCCTTCTAATGCAACATCAGTGCCTGACCTCACAAATGCACTTCTAGAGAAATGGTCAAAAATTCCCATTAACACATTCCTAAACCTTGTGGAAAGCCTTCCCAGAAGAGTTGAAGCTGTTACAGCTGCAAAAGGCGGGCCAACTCCATGTTACATTCATGTGCATGTAAAGATGTATGTCCCATAACTTTTTTGGCAATCTAGTGTACTTTTAGTTACTAACCCACTGCATTGCCTTCTGGGATATCGGATGCAAGCCGATCTGTATATTTTGCACAGTGTGTTCAGAATTTTAAATGTCAATCACCCAGGATTATTAAATGGCAGCCTGTGAGTTTTCCTCATCTGTAGCTGAACCTCCAGCATTTAATTCATGTAAAGTCTGTAAGAGTTCTGAGTACTGCCCTACCATGAAGACCTAATGAAAAGCGTACCCGTTTATAGCACACATTCTTTCACGCAGGTGTGTGTGTGTGTGTGAGACACATTGCAGAGTGGAAAGAAAAAACACACACTCGATTGTGTGAATGGTGGCAGGAAAAAGCAGTCATGACTAAGAGCAGGAAATGATGCTGCTTTTTTTTATAAGGGATTTTCACAGTTCCAAGTTTAGTGTGGCTTTATTATTTTACCCCCCCCCTAAATTGGGATTGTTTTATTTTTTATTTATTTTTAATGCATAACATCTGTTCCTTTGGCCGTATTTTAGTTTTTATATATTATTCCAATGTACAATGATGCTCTAAGTGATGGTTGCGCTGTCAGAATTTGCCCCGTATTTTAATTATTGACATTTTTTTAAAACATTTTTTTATGATGCATAGAAGACTATGGCAAACGGTCATTGGAAGCAACCAATGTGAAAGTTTAAACTTGTAAAATAAAAATGTCCACATTTTTAATGCAATCCCGAATATGTATTGTAGAAATATTTTGATAGTATTGTGATGTGACCCACGTCTATAAAGTCTTCTACACTACACTGTTGTCCAACAGAGAGCTCTGTGGATTTCAACCTTTGTTTTTGCTTTATGACTCTTTTCAGTAATCATTAATTTGATTATTCGATAATTGTGCCTGCATACTGAATGTTTTTGTTTTTTTTAAGTGAAGGTAGGATTGATTAACACTTTTGCTTCACAATGTGGCCTTTGTTTAATAGTTCCTGAATCGTCTATTTTCTGTAGGGTGATGGGTTCAAGTGGCACCAGTTCACTGTTTGAGCTTTAAGAGTGTGTCCAGAAAGCAGTAGATGCCTTTATAGGCATTTCAGTGGAACTTTTGTATGTTGTGTGTGTTGGATATTGTTTGGGCAAAGAAAAGCTCAGCGCATGCGTTGTGTACAACTGTGAGACGATGCACAAGAGACAGTGAGGACGCTGGGATGTAAACGCTCACCCAAAGGAGTGAGACGAAAGCCAGTAATACGCAAAGATTAAACAATTTTATGACTGCGAGTTGCAAGTCGATGTACTAGAGTCATCAGTAGGCTTTTTGTCAGCTGGTTGGCTTAGTAATTGTTTATCACTGGGTGGCGTTTATCAGATTTCTTGTCTCTAAAATAAAACATTCTGGCATTTGTATATAAACTTTACCAGTGTATATAGGTGTCATATTGTAAGAGAGTACATGTAACCAAAAAGCACCTTTTAACTATCTTCACTCCCAATGGTAGTTGCTGTATCAAGTCCATGGATTTTTAGATTGCTCTTTTCTGAACTTTGTCACCCACATCTCTAGTCACCAACTATCATTGTCGCTTGCACCAAAGGAAGTTGCCAGTTCTGATCGGCTCTGTCTGGTGGGAAACCCGTCCATCACAGTGCTGCATTCCAACGCTCATTCACACCTAGGGGGCAATTTAGTATAGCCAGTGTGCCTACATGCATGATTTTGGACTGTGACAGGACACCAGAGAACCCAGACAAGGCTTTGCCTGAAGGCCAGTTTAATTTTGACTCTTAAGTATGCAGAGATGTAATTTTTTTTTTTTTTTAATTAGGCATCTTTTTATTTTTCTGTTTTTGTGCTCGTAGTATCTGCTCTCTGCGGCTTGTTTTTGATTGTGATCTCTGTGTGAAATTTCATGTGTTTACGTGTTTGCATGTTACTCTTTGCATGGGTGAAATGTTGTTGCTTCTCTCTTTTGAAACTCTGTAATGTCGATTACTTAAAGCTCAGACACAGGAACAACAGATTGTGTTTTAATACCATGTAAGATTTGGTTACGTGCCAAATGATTGTTTATCTGATTAGTCAGGTGTTTTCTTTACTGTTATTTGAGCTGATGGATTAATTAAGAGCAGATTAGGAGTAAAGAGTCTGCATGGTGTCTGTGCTGCTGCAAAATATTTGATTGCTTACAAAAGAAATGAAAATTGAAGCAAAAGTGTGCTTTAGGTGTAGTGTGTCGAAGGTTTGCTTAAATAAGTGGAGGAAAGTTGTATAAATAAGGAATGTTATTTAATTCCCATGTGCTGCTTGTTGCCACAACGCAGGAAGCACAGAATGACTATGCTGTAGCTTTACAATTTCCCTTCAGTGGAACCAAGAAGCCTGAACCTATTCCCACATGATGGTATCCCTGTGCACAAAGCGAGATCCATGAAGACATGGTGTTCGACTGGAAGAACTCTTGTCCTGCACAGAGGCCTGACCTGACCTCCATTGAATACCTTTGGGATAAACTGGAACACTGACTGCAGCCCAGACCTCCTCATGCTCTTGTCTGAATGAACACAGATCTCCACATCTAAGCTCCACAATCTAATGGATAGCCTTTTTTGGAGCTTATTGTAACAGTAAAGGCATACACAGTTGTAATTTGGTGTCTGAATACTTTTGGCTGTATAGTGTATGTCGTATAATGTATTTGTCTTCTGTAGGTAGCTTTATTTGGAGTTAAACAGTGTTTTCCCACTCCCTGCTGTGGAGCAGTACCAGTCTGAGGTGTGGTGTCTGGAGACCTCTGCTCTAGGAAACCAAGTCACAACAGTCAGTGGGAAATCCTACAGAGCAGAAAACATACTGGAATTTTGTCAAACAAGAGCTCTTGGCTTGTTTGCTAAGCCACTGTTGAGTGTTTAGATTCGGTGGGGTGTGCACATATCTCGAAACGCTATTGGCTGTTTCAGAAACAAATCAAGCTGTTTAACTCGCTCAAAAAATACTGTGTTCATGGTCATTTAATGTCCGTTTGCTTTTTAATACCGGTTTGTTTCTTCTCGTTCACTAGATCATTTGCTTCAGACGTCAATATTGTGGTAAATGTTTATGATGTGTAATGTGTCTCTGTTTTGTGATGTACAAAAATAGGAGTATGGTTTAGTAGAGTTTTAGTTATGACGTCTCATCTGACAATTGCTCTTTATTCACTTATTGCAACTGTTTTAATGATGTCCAGCGTTCAGACCGCATGCTTTTCTTTCTCATGCCTGGAAAAACAGCAGAAGTTTCTGCTGGCTTCCTGCCTGACTTTATCCAGGAGGTTTTCCCAGCATTTTTTGGCTTCCTGTCTTTCATGTAGGGTTTGTTCTCTTGCAGGTTAGATCAATAAGTGTGTGTGTCTTCGTTTACCAAACCAGCAGCATGGGGTTCAGTAGTGTTTTAAACGTTCTCTTGTTTCCTTATGAGATATTGAATAGTTTCTATTGCCTTCTGAAGTGTTCGACTCGGTGCAAAATCATTACAAACAACAAACCTCACTTTAAAATAGTGCTCGTCTACTCGTGAATCGTTCTTCAAAAGACTGCGGCTTGAATTTTTAGTGCACGCAAGACGATCCATCTCCCCCGAGGCGAATATTTTTGCTCTCAACTTTCTTCAAAAATGGAGAGCGTATATAGACCTGCAGTGTGCTCAGGGCTGTGAGAACGGTGTAGAGATATGCCGAACGCTGCAGGAAATCAGCTCTTGAAAACCAGTATGCAGAATAGGAGGGTGCCAGTAATTAAGAACACAGTACATCACTGTTGTCTTGGGCTTAATTCGGGCATAGTTGAAGACCTTGTCGCCGGTTCACCCCATTCCTTCCTTGAACCACTTTTGAAAGATACTGACCACTGCAGACCGGGAACACCCCACAAGAGCTGCAGTTTTGGAGATGCTCTGATCCAGTCGTCTAGCCATCACAATTTGGCCCTTCGTCAAACTCGCTCAAATCCTTACGCTTGCCCATTTTTCCTGCTTCTAACACGTCAACTTTGAGGACAAAATGTTCACTTGCTGCCTAATATATCCCACCCACTAACAGGTGCCATGATGAGGAGATCGTCAGTGTTACTCACTTCACCTGTCAGTGCTCATAATGTTCTGGCTGACTGGTGTATGTTTGTAGACTTAAACTTTTCTAAACGCTGTACAATTAACTCGATAGAAATATTGAGCGACTGGGAGTGAAGACAGTAGAGCAGCCATCATCCTTGACGCCGAGCACACAGTGCCCATGCTAGAAACTCAATAACTTGACTGAAACCCTGTAAAGGTAGCTTTTCTTTGACATTTCCATTATATTTGTCACCTAAATGTTTATTTTTTATTTTATTTTTTTTAACTCTGCCAATAGTTTGGTAGGTAGACGATAGCCTGGTTAGATAAAATTGTGCTTTGAGTGTCTGTATAATAAAGCTACAAAACCTCTTTTCCCACAGGATATAATAGAACTTTTCTCCGTGTCCTTTCACAGAAGTTAAAGCGTCGTCTTGCCAGTAGTTTGTCAGTAAAAATGGCCGGCATGCCTGAATGGGATGGGACTAAAATCCCTGAGGTGCTTCAGTAATAATTACATTAACCATCCTCCCCATGGAAAACTCCTCCAGACCAAATAGGCTTTAAAACAGTTCTCAGTGAATAAAAATGTGGTGCATGCCATGGCAGAAATGATCATTTGATAGAACTGGTTTTAAGTACAGTGGCTTTGGAAATTATAACTAATCCCCGTCCAGCTCTCTTGACTAAGACATGGCCTGAAAGACTGTGTGTAACGTGTCTAATTCCAGATATTCATTTCATCCTTAACAATCCATAATATCTTTTTGAAAGCCAAGGATGTGTTGTGTAAACAAATCTCATATGCTCAGCCCACAGGAGCTGATGGCGTGGAATGATACGGGAGGCTCTCTATAATGCTCTGATGTCAATTTTTGTTTCCTTGACACAAAGCCAACGACATGGCAGTATTTATTTCATTACAGTAATGTGAGCTAAACCATAATAAGGTTCATGGAGCTGGAACGATGTGAAAATCCGTATGCTGCTCCGTCTCTTTCACTGTACTACACTGCTGCAGCTCTCTGTAAGGATCAAAACATGAGGCTGTCGCTGCTTCGTGCGGGGTTTCCTCTAGTCTCTCTCTCTCTCTCTCACACACTCTTACCTGTCCAACATGGCTGAGCATCTCTCCTCTAGCGCTCTCTTTACACCCAAGCTAGTGTTCTAGCTCCTTCTCCCAGGCATGTAAATCTTAAACCCTAATGCTCTGCTGAGATCTGCAGCCTTAAAAGCAGCTATCATGGCCACCCGATGTGCTCCACCATGGGTACGTATTGCTTTCTCATGCTACTCCCACGTCCTCCTAGCAGCGTCCGGCTCAGTCTGTGTTTGAACAGTGGTGTTTTTCTCCGTCTTCTGGGGTGCCAAAGAATGATCTAATGTTGGAGCGCTAATTTTATCTCCATGCAGGGATGAGTGATGCAATGCAACACTCAGTCGAGGTAGAGCTGAAATTAGTCTGCATTTGTCTTTGCCTCAGCATTGTGGTCACCTTCACTGGTGGTGGTGGTGTTTTTGTGTTGCAGTGCCGTATCAGGCGAGTAATATCTTGAGCCGTGCACTTTTTCTTTTTTTTCCGTCCTCCTCGATTCTGAGAAAAGTGCTGAAGTGGCACAAGAGGAGGGATTTGGGTTGGTTAATGACTACGCCGCTTTGTTAATTTGCTTAGTCATCAGATTAAACATTCTCATTGAGGAGTGACCACAGCTCCATTAGATCAATCTTCAGCCGCTCTCGGGGCTGTCCGGAGCAGCGGCGTTGTTTTGTGAAGCGTCTCGTCACAGTTTTGCAAGACAAGCCGCAGGTACAACAGATATATAATGGCATCTTCTCGTTCTTCAGTATGGGTATGTGTGCGATTCTGCTGCTTGTCGCTCAGCCACAACTCGCACCGTGAGTGATTATGCTGAGTCAGTGTTTTGAAGATGGATTGTCTTTCTTTTCTAGGCGGCGAGGTTTCACTGATTGTTCAGCACCGATGCTCAATTAGATTTAGCTTGGAAATGTTATTACTCTGCTTTATTTACTATTCGCGTATTATTCGAACGTGGGAAATGACTGGAAAATTTAGGTGATTTGAAAGCGCACTAGGCTGATGGTTTGTTTATTGGTTCATTTATTCTTCAGTAACCATTTTATCCTGGTCAGGATCATGCTAGAGCTTAATGCAGGAACTCTAGGCACCAGGTGGTCCAAGTCTGAGTTTAGGATATTCTCTGTGTGGACATGCTTTCCTCATACCACTTAGGGTTTCCTCTGGTTGTTTGGTGGTGTTCTACCTCTCAAGAACATGCCGTTAGATGGAGTGACTATTCTAGGTGTGTGATTTGATGTCCCATCCAGGGTGCTTTCCCTCCTCATGCCTGGTGAAATCCTCTTCTGACCAGATAAAGCTCTTATTGTAGATAATAGAAGAAATAAATGTCTCTTGAATGATTGTTAATTGTTATGCTTCGATTAATCCCTAATAAGTTGATATAATGGTATGTTCATTAAAGCATTCTATGAGTGCCTACAGATTGGATGAATAACAGATTGCTGCTTCTACCTGATTTTCAGCGTTGCAGAAATGTAAATTAAGATGCTCAGTGAAAGTAAACACTCAGACGACTCACTGTATCTTTCACTTCGCATTACTTTTCATGAATTATAAAGCACAGCCTCTGTAAGTAGAAACAGATCAGAGCATCATGGCTGAATAGATTACCTCATCCAGCCCGACATGTACTGCGTTCCTGCTTCCTGTACTCCGTTTCCTCTCTTCACTCTCGGGAGTAATGTTATTAGGAGAGTGTGAGGTTTGTTGATAAACGTCACTTTCGTTTCTGTAGTGAAGTTGTTCACTCAAAAATGTGACTAGCTTTATAGAAACTCCAGGGATCACAAACACATTTTCTTGACTTTGTTTTTAACGCATGTTCAGTAAAACTATATTTTTCCCTCGCAGATCTTGATGGCAGCGATTTGTGTTTGACGGCAGAATTATAGTCTGTAGCTGCAGCAGAATTGGTGTACTGGTGTGATGTATAATGGTATGTTGGCAACACAGTTTCTGTCCCCCCTTTCCCAACATGTGTATTATCATAGCCTCCTCATCTCCTCTTCATTGTTTTGTTTTCCCTGTTGTGCTGGTGATGTCCGTTTCAGCTCTGACCTGACCTCTGTCGAACAGATCCTTTTAATCCTTCAGATGTCCGAAATGTCACTGGCGAGATCGAGAACAACAGTGCCTCACGTAGCTGCCGTGTGCCACGTTAAGAATAACCTCTGTTTTGGTGCTGTCCTCTGGAGTGCTGGCTGTTTATTAGCTGATCACTCCGGGGTGAAAAAGATGATGATCTTGTTAGACTGATTTAGGAGCGCATCTACATCTAATTTTAATATTTGGTAATAAAAGCGTCATGAAAGGGCTATAACATTAGGATGGCGTTCTTATTGTGTACAGGTTTGTTTTTGACGCACGTAATACAAGGAAGGCTTGAACTTCAGTCTGGTGTCAGTTAAAAAGTGTCAGAACTTCCACAGAAATCAGGAGTGATCATTTGCCTGGAACATTTCTGCAATCGCAGTGATAATGCATGTTCTGTCAGTACAGATATGCTGTATTTCCTGAATCATCTAAGTATCTCAGCAGTGATGAGTATAATATGACGTGCATCATGGAGCAGTTGGGACGCGCCTCAAGCAGCGATACTTCAGGTGGATATTGAGCTTAATCTTCAAACCAGATATACCTGATTTGTCTCCATTATAATTTCCCACTTAAGACGTTCAGACTTTAACTTTGCTGATGAAGCACACTGGAGCCGTCGCTTGTTCTTTGGACCAGATAATAGTTTTATAATTCCATCATTACTGATGGAAATAAAAGGCTAAACTGTATACCATGTTATTAGTACACAACATGTAGTGCTGTTCTTTCTTTTCTCTTCAGTCCGGAAAAGATTTCTTTGCTTATCTACAGCACTGCCCTAAGTCAGTCTGTCTCTCTCTCTCTCTCTCTCTCTCTCTCTCTCTCAGATCTAACTGTGATCATTGTCTTCTCACTAACCATACAGAGACCGAAAGTACCCCAGGGTTCAGTTAAAAGCACGCCCCATACATGCACTCGACGTGTGTAAGCGCTAAGTGTTAAATGAACATGTAAAGTGGAATGTGGATTCCTGGCATGTAGCAGCTTGTCTACTGGAGGTATTGAGTTTAGGATTAAGAATCGTTTCCCTTTCCACTTTAATTGTGTGTGTGTGTGTATGTGTATATAATTTGAGAACGTATTCCAGCACTTGTGGATAACAGTGGCATCACTGGTGCTAAAGATGAGCTATTTTTTTGTTCTTGATTATTCTTTCTCCAGGAACATGTGCTACTTGGCTAGAGTCTCTACACGCGAAACAGGACAGACAGAATCTTATCTTAAACCAGTTCTGTGTGTGCCATATGAAAGTGCATACAGATTTTTTCGTTTTGAATGTCATCCACTGCGTATTAAATGTAAACGCTCTTATTTTATTAGTCGGATTCAGAAACCCCTTTTGTGTAGCCCTCAGTGCGGTGGTGTGACCGACAACAGACGCTCTGCACTCGCACAATGCACAAGTGTTTATGCTATGTTTTAAAAAAAAACCTTTACTTATTATTATTATTATTATTATTATTATTATTATTATTCTTTCTGAATCTCTAATCAGACTGATGGAAATGGCTGCATGTAAACATGCCTACTAAGAGGTATTTTAAGTCATCAGCTGTTATGGTTGGGCTAACACGGGGATGTCCAATCTTATCCACGAAGGGCCGGTGTGGGTGCAGGTTTTCATTCCAACCGAGCAGAAGCCACACCTGAGTCAACTGAAAGCCAAGATCACTTGATTAAGCAAGAGGAATCGGATGTGGCTCCTGCTTGTTTGGAATAAAAACCTGCACCCACACGGGCCCTTTCTGGATAAGACTGAACATATCCCTGGTCTTAATCATGTCCTTGTTTTGATGCCCAGGTTTAGTGGCTTTTTCATTGATTGTGATGGTTTGGTAAGACGTTTTAAACTGTGTATGATTCTGTTCTGGTCGCTCAGATGATGATGATGATGATGATGATGATGATGATGATGATGATTAATCTCCCATAGTGGAAATTCGGGATGGAGTGGATGGAAGAGGAGTAATATCAACGAAAATCGAGAACGTAGTGTGAAAAAAATAAAATGGGACGTTTATATATGGAAATTGAAACGTTCACAACACTTGGCAGATGCCCTTATATAGAGCGACTTACAGGAGTGCTTTTGAAGTCTCTCAATGAATACATCGATACTGGTTCACTAGGTCACAGGCAAAGAATCCTGTCCGTCTAAAACTTTACACACACACAAAGTGAAGTTTTAAAGCAATTGAAGAGTTGCATGTTCCCCGTGACGGTTAATGTGTAATACATGACTCATTTGGCTTACATATAGAATGCTGTGAAGAACGTTTACCAGAAAACAATATTATCTTTTCAGTCTGTTGACAGAATGGTTTACAGAGCCAGCAGTGGAAAGTCTGAGTCAAAGCTTGACTTTAAACCACAGACTTTTATTATTTAATCCTGCTCACTGACTGTGTAACTAAAACTAATATTCTTTGTCTCTCTCTCTTTTTTTTTTTTTTTGCAGCGGACATTATCTCAACAGTTGAATTTAACTACTCGGGGGAATTGCTAGCTACAGGAGATAAAGGAGGAAGAGTCGTCATATTTCAGCGGGAACAAGAGGTAAGCTATGAGCTCAGATATCCCCCGAACCCACTGTTTTTACAGAGTAAAGAATGGTGCTCTTACCTGCAGTTGCTGTCAAGCTGTGTATCTAGGCTGTATTTATTTTAAATAAAATAAAAAGTGCTGATATTACATTTCTATATTTAGTAGAAAATGCATATGTCTTAGGTGATAATTGCTGCTGCATCTCCCCTGCTAGAATGAGCTTGATTACCTAACACTTCATTTTGTGTTTTTTCCGTTCTCAGAGTAAAAACCGCCCTCTCTCAAGAGGAGAATACAACGTGTACAGCACTTTCCAGAGTCATGAACCTGAATTTGATTATTTGAAAAGTTTAGAAATTGAGGAGAAAATCAATAAAATCAGATGGTTACCACAACAGAATGCCGCTCACTTCCTGCTCTCCACGAACGGTAAAGTTCCTTCACCGTATGGATTTTTGTTCACTGTTATTGCACTGATGTGTTTACTGGCTTCAGACTTTTTCTTAAATGAACTGGTTATGCTACCCTTTTTTTTCTCTCTCTCTCTCTCTAAAGATAAAACTATCAAGCTGTGGAAGATCAGCGAACGGGACAAACGAGCGGAAGGCTACAACCTGAAAGATGAAGACGGGCGTGTCAGAGACCCGTTCAGAATCACAGCACTAAGGGCAAGTCGAGCCTCGTCACACACAGCCTTCGTTCCCGACTTCCTGTTTCCAGTGTCTGTCTAGAAGTGCAGAGAATTTTTTCAGACAATCGACATCGTACACGATCGATATGCTAAAAAAAATGTTGAGATATGCGAAATACTCTGTAATATTCCTATTTATTCTAATATGAACTGAGCAATTTTGTTTGTTAGCGTTTAGAATAAAACCCGAAAAATGCAAGACTTGCATCTTGGTAGTTTTTTTCTGATCATTAGAGCCATCAGCATCGGTCACTAATGATAAATAATCAGCAAAAATATGATGTTTGTTAGTGTCAATATAATATCCCAGAAGTTAGAGCTTTTTGTACCTGATGTTCCCCTTTGGATAGAGCGTGGTGTCCTTATATTGTCCTTTTGTGTCCTGACAGGTACCCGTGTTGATGCCAATGGACCTGATGGTGGAGGCGAGCCCACGCAGAATATTTGCAAACGCACACACATATCACATCAACTCCATTTCAGTAAATAGTGATCACGAAACATACCTTTCTGCAGATGACCTAAGAATAAACCTATGGCACTTAGAAATCACAGATAGAAGTTTTAGTATCCTTTTATCACCGTGGGCCATGTCATTCTCGATTGTGAGTTTGTTTATTTATTAATGAAACGGACAAGGTGATACCGAAGTGATAAATTCATCACGAGTCTCCATTATGTTTTTCTTTGTTTGCCGTTGTTGTCCTTTACTGCTGCCCTCCTTCAGATATTGTAGATATAAAGCCTGCCAACATGGAGGAGCTGACGGAGGTGATCACGGCTGCCGAGTGCCACCCTCACCAGTGCAACGTGTTCGTCTACAGCAGCAGCAAGGGCACCATCCGCCTGTGTGACATGCGGGCAGCGGCTCTCTGCGATAGACATAGCAAATGTGAGTCGTTTCTCTACATGCGGGCAACATGCACTGGATTCAAGGGAAGACAGTGGATATGTTGCGCTTCATTCTCATGGGACAGGAGGAGTCATTTCTGCTCTTTCTCTTTCTTAAAACAAAAAAATTTCTGGGCGCGTTTTAAAACAAGCCCAGTATTATTTCTGGAACGGAAAACGAGAAACTTTCCATGAAAAATCCTTAAGGACAAAAATCTGTCCTTTGATGCCGTCCACCCCTTTTTAGAGTCTGTCCTTAGAGGGACATTAAAAGCCATGACCCATTTAGAGTGGTTTTTGAAGTGATCTTTTTACTCCAGCAAGTCTGATGCATAATCACTAGATTTTTATATGTTGTGTTCATACACGCTTATTCCTGCAGTCTTAGATTCACTACAAATGTATAGCGATGGCCAGAAAATATAGGTATATTTTATTTATACATGAAGAATCGATGCATTGATTTCATTTCTGCTTAGTTATTGAATTTAAATTCAATGTGAATAAGCCACCAAAGGAGGAGAGACCCAACAAACTGTTGGATAATGATGGAGAACATTTCTGTAATACATGTGGATATGTAGGGCGTCAAAGGAAAAAGGCCACCTGACCTTTTGTTGTAAACCTACAGCTAGACACATTGTGCAGTTGCTCGTCCAGTTATGTTGAGAGTTAAAGCTGGCCAGCTGTGTCAGATTTCATCACTGGGAATGTAAAACCACTTAGCAGGTTTTTAAGGAACAGGGAGTCAACTGCTTTGTCCTAGAATATATGCTGCCTTGTTCAAACATGACTAATGTTGTCTTGCAAAACACTGAGACAAAAGATACCGTCAACTCTCTACTAGGTGTGGAGGAGGGAGGGGGTGCATGCATATCACTGAGAAGGCGTGTACTGATGAGGAATTATTTTGCTGCTAGAGTGAAGAAATGATACAGGATTTATAAAAGCCAACATGAGAGAGACAGAAAAATTGATAATAGATGGAGGAGGAAAGTGACGCATTATTGATGCATAACAAATGTAGTAGTGTCATTGTCCAGCCTGTAAAGGAAAGGAGTCTAATCATAAATCCATTAGCTAGCCCAGCATCTGAAGTAGGTGCCTAGCTCTGTGTGTTGGCTGCACAGTGACCTAATTGACGAAATAAGAAAAGAAAATGTAGCTAAGGTAATGTAACAGTATGTTAAGTGCAGGCTATGGGAAGTGAATGATTATAAGGTCCTGTAACACATCATGTTTGCCTTCACAAGATGGCTACATGTTCCAAATGGTGGTACATTATTTTACCTAATTCAGAAAAGATGGTCTGTATTCTGCGCACACCAGTTATTCTGCCCAGAAAGCCAAGATTGAAATGGCCAGAGTTTTTAGTTACAGCATCACCATGAAGCACATTTTAGTTTAAACGAACCAAATGTAACCTGACAGCCTGGTATTCACATACAGTGGGCCAGCTCTAAGAAACCAGCCAGTATAACAGCCGTTAAAGCTCCCAAATTACAGTACAAGAGATATAACCTTTAACTAACATTTAATGACCTTTTAAATGACCTATTTTGCAGTGGGGTGCCATAAAATCTTGGTCATCAATGCAGATATATTATTGACAGTAACTGGTCATGGTGTATCCCCTGTCCTGCCCAATTTAGTGCTTTTCCTGCTCTCAACACACCTAATTCAGCTAATGGGATCATTAACAAGCTGGGAAATCACTAAAATGTGCAGGATAGAGGTTTCTCCAGGATGAACATTCAGAATCTGTGCTATAATACAGATTAAAGCTAGGGTAGATCTTTTTCTTGTATTTGGGCCCCAGATCTCAACCAAAAAAAAAAAAAAGTATGCGAAGTCAACAAGCCTGAAAGTGAAACAGTTTCCTGTTTGTGTGAAATGTAAGGCCTAAAGCTTTGCTAACGGTGCCAAAGCCTTCACTGTACTCTATGTAAGAACAAACCAACTGTGGTTTTCTGCCACAAAACTTTAAGGAGTCATTTAACACTCGGTCGCCACACAGCAGTGTGGGAATTGAGACATGCCAGTACATGTTTACTGATCATTTCCTAACCACTTGTAGAGAGCCAGAGAACATACAAAGAGAACTAAAAGTGACTTTGTGTTGGTGTACATGGAGCCAAAACCTTGTCTGATCATTTATTTCCTCGTTTAAAGTAAGAGAAGGTTTGACGCTCCTGGTTGCTCATCTACGACGGCGAGCAGAAGTACACGTTAAAATTAAAACGGGTAGTAAACAGATGTTGAGTCAGTGTCTCCTCACAGACGCAAATAAAAACATTTCCAAACAATCATCAGGTTTCTCCTTTTTTTTTAATTTACAGTTCAGCTGTATTTAACCTTTTTTCCCCCGCTCTAATCACAGTTTTTGAAGAACCTGAAGACCCAAGCAGCCGATCGTTCTTCTCCGAAATCATCTCCTCTATATCTGACGTCAAGTTCAGCCACAGCGGTCGATACATGATGACCCGGGACTATCTCTCTGTGAAGGTGTGGGATCTAAACATGGAGAACCGGCCAGTAGAGACCTACCAGGTACTGTCCCGTTTGCTGCACGAGTTTGTTCTGAGATTCTGTGGTTCCTTAAAGTGCAAAATCTTTTCATGGCTTTGGTTGTACTTGCTCTTACTTCCACTATTCAGTGTAAAATATCAGGGTGCAGAGTTAGTGATAAACTGATTCAACAGACTCAACAAAAGCCTTTGTATCATCAGTTCTCATTTATTAGTCATCTTGGCATGTTATGAACATCTGTCATTTTGTTGCCTGCTAATTAACTAATTAGATTACGAGTACAGCAGCGTCAGCCGGCGCCCAATTAAAGACGAGAGACGTGATGAGAGATTATTATACGAAAGCTAAATGGAAGAAAAGTAACAACGGAGCAGTCTGTCAATGCAGTTTATTTACACTGTTTGAATGCTGTTAGTCACACCATTTTAATTTTTTTTTTTTTTAAAGATATTACACGTATCTGGAGCTTGCCAAGGCCCTGTTCTTTTGTTTTCTTTGTTTAATCTTTGTTTTTAAAGACTGATTGCCTTCAGTGATGACGTTTTTAGAGTTACGTTCCCTGTGAAGGTGAAAGAATATATAACTGTATATCAGCTGAGAGATTTGTTTGCAAACCCTACGTATTCTGAAAGTGTCCCTTTTTAGATACGTCGCCCACATCAAGTTTACACTCCACGTTGTCGTAAAGGATTTTTAAACAACGCCGTGAGCCGATTAGATTCCTGTTAATGTTTTGTCGTTTCTCTGAAGTGCATGTTTTCCTGCCTTTAACCCCAGTGTGGTGAATCTCGTAACGGCGTAGCCTTCGCTTTTTCTACTAGACGAGCTCAAATTGCTTATAATCAGCGTTACGTGACACAACATGCTTATCCTCCTGTTCACTGTATTTATAGGTACATGAATACCTACGTAGCAAGCTGTGCTCATTGTACGAGAACGACTGCATTTTTGACAAGTTCGAGTGCTGCTGGAACGGATCAGACAGGTACAGAGATGATTTATTGCATGTAATGAGTCTTGAACCTATAGGCATCGTATTTACCTTTGCATAACGCATGTCACGATGAGCGTTATTAATGAAAACGAGTCCTGCGTCCGTTGTCTCCCGCAGTGCCATCATGACGGGCTCGTACAACAACTTCTTCAGAATGTTCGACAGGAACACGCGGCGTGACATCACACTGGAGGCGTCGCGCGAGAACAGCAAACCGCGGGCCATACTCAAACCGCGCCGAGTGTGCACCGGCGGCAAGAGGAAGAAGGACGAGATCAGCGTGGACAGCCTGGACTTCAACAAGAAGATCCTGCACACGGCTTGGCATCCTAAAGAGAACGTCATAGCCGTGGCCGCCACCAACAATCTGTATATATTTCAGGACAAAATAAACTAATGAGAGTGAGTATGGGGGATGGGAAATGAGAGAGAAAGAGGGAGAGAATCGAAATAAATATCCCTACCATATTTCCCCGGCCCCCCGGCACAGGACGGAGGACGCGCAAAAATAATCTTGTACTTTCCATAGTCTAGTTCTTAAAATCCGTAAGAGAAGCTACAGCCTTGTTGCTCCTCCCAGCGCAAGATTGACCCACTCGTCGAATTTATACAGGGAAATTTTACGAAACGCCCTCCCAAACCCCTACCCACCTTAAAACCAGGAGAAGGCCAACACTCATCTTCAACACTGCAGAGCAGAAATAACAAAACACAGAGGCCAAAACCGACTTTTCAGCAGTCACACGCGTGTGTATTTTTCTTTTCTTCTTCTAGTCTGAGCCTTCGTTTGTTCTACTCGTCAGTCCACATCGTGGAGCACACCAAGAGGAAAGTGCATATCCATCACAGTCAGAACGGCGCATATGTCTCTGTCGCCTGGAAGCCTCCAGATTACATGACAGTTTTGCTTGTTGATGTTTGTCAACATTCCTCCCCCTGGCCTTAATCACAGGCCTTGGTGTTTTATCTTATAAGCACTTAATACAGGTCTCCCTTTTGGTCAGTGGACAAAATTTTTCTTTTTTTTTTTTTGTTTGTTTGTTTGTTTTCCTTCTTCAGTAACATCTACTCACTGACTGTCTATATAACTGCACCATCTGGTTGCAAACCACTTAATAAAAGTAACAAAACTACAAAGATACAAAGAGAAAGCGTTTTTTACATTATGAGCAGGTATGTATTGGGGGTTCTTATGTTCTGTGTTTGCATGTTATGTAGATTCGGAGCGCCAGTGATGAAATGTGAAGTCATCCTGCTGATCTCTAGCCAGCTGCTAAAAGGTGACGTCCACCTGCACATCAGTTTTTGTTGTTTTCTTTTCCTTCTTCAGCTTTTGCTTTTCATTCCTTACACATCGGTTGTTTGCTGTTTTTCAATATAAATTTTATTGGACAATGAAACTCGATTGTGACAAAATCCTGATCTCCAGGTGGAAAGACTTCAGTAAGCAGCTGGTTAGAGAGAGATATTCAGTATAGGACTACTTGAAGCTGCAGTTGCACTGTACAACGAAGGACATTCGGCCATTTTAAATGTCAGTATTGCTGTTTGCTCTCCGAACGTCCGGCTTTGTCAAATATGACTCTAAAGGGTTGTTTTTTTGTTTTGTTTTTTTTTCCTCTTTCTTTTTTTCCTCTTTTTTTAATTTTCATTTTAAAGGGACACTGCAGCCTTAATTCTCTGTATGATTATAGAGGGGGATCTCGTAATGATTCTCCATAGTAACCATAAATATTAAATGGTATCATTAACACCACTCCCCGCCTTTACCCGGGAATATCTCCCACCCCTTCCATTCCCGACACATTAAAATCACTCCATCCTCCTATATATTTGCTGCTACAGTACATGTGGCTTCGTACCTGGACACTAAATGACGCACCTGTTATGAGGATTAAAAGTATACTGTATACAGAATTCGGTCCATCGAAGCAGAGTTTAGTGCCTCGAAAAAGAAAAGGAAAACAAGTAGCTTTTTCTCCAGTAAATAAAACATTTAGTAGCCCATGTGCCGATTTGCTGATCGTCGTATTTCTGCACAAATGCGACGTAAGCAGCGGGGGGAAAAAAACGTAATGTTTGTGCATTAAATCTTTAGCCCGCTCGTGTCAGGACTCGGGAGTAGCTGAGAACGAGCGTCACGGTTTGCACGCCGCTTGATTTTTCCCCAGGCAACGTCGAGACCCGTGATCGAACATCACAAAGAATAACTTGGACGGTTCAAGTACAAAGTTGTACAGTGGATTTGTTCCCAAATTTCTAGCCACAGACAGGTCAAAAGGGCATCCTGTGTCTGGCCTTGTTCCTTGTTAAATAATGATGCTAACATTGTGGAAGTGTACACTTGTTTGATTATTTTTGACCAAAGTTAAATAAATTTTAATTGTGTTTACCTGAGTATGGGATGCTGCTCACCACTTTTCCTTTTTTTAGCCTGTGTCTTAAAGGCTAACTTTTTTTGATTTCTTTGAGATTACACTAATAAGCAGTTAGACACAACATAGACTGGTGGTGATATTTTGATTTATTGGTTTTCACTTAAAATACAAAACCATGGAACTTGGGAGCACATAGATGTACCATTTCTACACACTACACGACATGCACTAAATTACCTCGAGTTCCCTTTTTCCTCCTTGCCTTAATCCAATGAGAGGTCTTCACAGCAGCTATAAGGTGACCTTACATCTTTTTATCGTAATGCTCACATCTGGAAATCTCTACATTTCAGTTAAGAGGAAACCGAGAAAGCAGAAACAAAAAAGGAAACGAGCTTGAGCTCGCGTTTCTTCTGCACACACGACGTGCGGAATGGAGAAATGCATGCTTGTAGGTAAATATGAATTGTCCTACACTGAGCTACCAGATTATTGGGTACACCTAACGTGTTGTGGCTCTTCTGGCGTCTGTTTTCTCTTGCCAAGATGCTTACCTGAGTTAAATATCACAGCATTAAACAAAAAAAAGTCTTGTAACATAATCACGTGTCAAGATTTGGTAAAGAATGAAATCTGACTTGTAATCTAACTAGTCTTGTGTGTGTGTAGAGAAAGAGCTACAGCCGTTTTGAAAGCTAGTCTGATCCATTCAAGCATCTCCTTTAGCGAGAGTGCTGTTGGAGCAGTTCTTCTCCTTTTCCACTCTGATTACTAAAATCCTAGATGTGGCACCTTTTAATACACAGGGTTGATTTACCATTAATAAAAAAATCATATCAATAAATATTATACACTTATCATAACCGTCAGCTTGAGCCGCTTGGGTTGAATGCTTTGAGGTATGCTGTGGTTTGAATTGAACCCTGGTGCATCTTTACACAATAATCATAAGCAGGGAATCGGAGTATGGACCAAAAACAAGCAGTCTGAGTGATGTGGTTCCTGTGGTGTTCCACACAAACTCTAGTGTAGCTCGATTGCAGAAATGAATCAAACGTGGAGTGTACTTTTGTGATGTGGGCAGCTGTTTCTTTTATACACTACACAGAGCTGAAGACCAGAGCTGTAGCCCTGCAGAAACGGGGTGATCTAGAAATTTCTACAGAGAAACGAAGATTAAACAGTTTTGCTATTATAGAATTATCTAATCTATAGATAGACTTTCTCTGTGCCGATTTCCAGTCAGTTTACCTTTTGCTGTATTTAGGTTTTCACATAGTTATCGCTTTATAGTTTGTTGAATTCAGTGCAGTGTGAAATCAAATCAGACTATAAAAGAACCAAGAGTGTAAATTTCACTCAGATTTGTACTCAGACTTATTCCCTTTATCTCAAATGAGTAAGTGATTGCTGATAGTATTTTTTTTTGGCATTTGTTTCATTTCCTCCCCTCCTTTAATATGATCTATCGAAAGACAAAAGCTGTGCTGTTCCAATTCTTTAGCAAAATCTCACTGAAAACATATACAGCGTGATCTTTTTGCTCAACCCCATCATAAAGTATTTACAAGTCCTAAGCCAGAACCATACTCCACATGATGTATTTCCCAACTCCAGTACATTGATCTGTTTTTCTCTTTTCCTTACACCTACATTTCACATGACTGATATTTCTTTTTTAAACAGATTCTCTATTTATCTGCACAAGAAATTATAAAAGATGAAGGTGGAGCACAGATAACGCTACTCAGCCACTGGCTGCAAATCTAAAATGGCCTCCCCAGTGCAGGCAGGATTGTAAAAAGCAGAGTGCGAGCCAGGGGAGAATACACCAAGGGGTTGGGATGAGGGTGGTGTAGCGGAGCACACGGCTCGCTAGTGGAAACGGCTCGAGCGTTCCTGACCTATTTGGATCTACTGAAACACCGATTCAAGACAAAGCAGCAGAGATGGTGAAGTGGCGTGGAAGCAGCCGGAGCCCGGGGTTGCAGGTTTTCCCTCAGAAGGTGCTGGAGGAGGTAGTGATACGCCGTCCGATGTACACGCTGAGAGAAATGAGCAGGGGGGGAGGGGGGGAGAGAGGGAGGGGGGGAGGACAAAGTTTAACAAACATGCAGATTTACAGCTAAAGATTCTTCGTTCATATATGTTGCAAAAAAATTTTGGGACACCCCTTCAAATCATTAATTTCAGGGGTTGGGCTTGGCCCCTTAGTTCCAGTGAAAGGAACTATCATGTTGGAACAGGAGTCCCTAAAAAGTCTTGGTATGCTGAAGCATTAAGAGTTCCTTTCACTGGAATTAAGAGGCCAAGCCCAAAAACAACACCTGAATTCAAGGGTTATGTTTAATCAGTATGTGAGGTTTGAACTTACTTGATATCGTCAGAGAGAATGAAGGAGGTTTGTTTATTTTTCTCATTATTAATAATAAATCTAGCCTTTCTAGTGCTTAAGATATCGAGCCACGCTTATCTTAACATGCTGCCGGCTGCTGAGGCGAGTCTTATCACCTTCTGTATTGTTATTATTCAGAGACATTTCACTCGTACCTCATTTCGTTTTTAATTCTAAACCAGGAAAAATTCTTTAATAAGCATCAGCAAGAGAAATGAAGTGTCAAGTGTGCCATCAAGTCCCATCTTATCCATGTCCAATTAACCAGGCTAACAAGCCTAGACTAATAACTCGAATACGATTAGTTCATTTTGTTCATTACTACTGACGGGAAAATAAGCGACTAACTCAATCTCCTGATGATGTCCCTAGTGATAAAGCGTCTTATTTACACCTTTAACAAAAGGGCAGAAAGCATCATTTCAGTAATGTGCTACAGTATGTGTGGTCCTGGACAAACCGCTATTACATAAAGTCATCGTTTGAGCTAGTGTCTTCTTTTTTTAAGCCTCTGTTCCTGTGTGGTAGAGGCTTTAGCTCAAGTGGTTTGTAGGATTTCAATGAAATCGCGTTACCGTGATTAGCAGATGACACGACTAAATTTAGGAAATTAAATTAGGACTAGATGGCTTTGTGGCAAAACCATTCCCACTCCTCAAGTCCTGTTTTAATAATGTGTAGTGACTGCATTAAATTTGTTCCCTAAGTTTATTCAGATTTGTCCCTGTTTTATCCTTTCATATTCCTGATCCTGGAGCAGCGGTTCAAGCAAATTAAATCTATTGAAATAGTTTCTACCAACATCATCCAGACCACAGAGAGATGCACATGAACCATTTGGAGCTTGTTCCATTTAAACAAAGTTATCTTCTGGGACAGTCAGTAGGAAGTACAGCTTTTTCTTTTCTCTCTTTTAGTAGACGGGTAAAATGATAGTCAGGATACGTGATCTTGTTTTTTTCCCCCCAGGCAAACAAACGAGTGGATTTGTCCACCTTAGCCATGAAAGTTTGGGTTAGTTTTGGGCGTTTTTCGCTAATTTTCGTTCTCTTAAAAACCCAAACCCAATCTTCAAGGGGCTTAATGGCTATCATATTTTTATCATTTTCCATCAAGTGTAATTGGAAAATGTCATTCACTTCCCAGGAACAAAAATCGTGTTACATAGTGTTATCAACACCGAGGAGAGATGTACCATAGATTTAGCAGCACTAAGCGGCATGTGACCAGAGGATTTAGATTGACTGCTTTTAGAGAGTTAATCACCTAAAGCAGTGCTGCGCTTTACTGATCTGGACAGCAGGATGTTCCTAGAGGTCCACTGAATAACCCTGCATGCCTGTTCATGCTGTACTGCTGTGTCATGCTAAAAGAAAAACAAGCCGGTGTTGTGTTCCAAAACTTCCACAGCTGACCGTACTCAAGTCAGGGTTATAACAGCTCACTCACTCACCAGACACAGGGTTCGAGTTAATATTATACTGCAGAGGACATTATATATACTACTACATAATGAAGATCAGACTGCTAGGATCTGGACAGTAGGGAAAACCTCACAGAGGGCTTGTACAGCCATTTTTTTTATTTATTATTGGTGTATTTCTTACCAAACTAGGTTATGAACTTTAAGCCAGCTGAACAGCAAAGAACTGTGTCACATATTAGAGCTCTGAGTGCAGTCATTATCTATGCTGTGTGTATTTATAGGGACATGACCAGCATACTGTTATCCTCTCTGTACTGCAAATGTCTATAGATTTAAACATGTGGGATGTGGTAGGTTTAGGGATATGGTAGTTTAGTTCATAAGGTGTTGGGCTCCTGTTGTGAGTTTGAATCCCAGGTCCACCATGCTGCCCCCACCGGGTTCTTGAGCAAGGCCCTTAACCCTCAATTGCTTAGTTGTAGTGGGATAAATTGTAAGTCGCTCTAGATAAGAGTGTTTGCCAAATACCAGAAATGTCAGTTAACCTATAGAAAACGCAGGAAAATAAAAGATCTAAAGAACATGAGGATCCTGTAATTGTCCGCTAAGATGGACGGATCATCTACTGTACATCAATGCAAAGTTCTTCTGGCTGATCACCTTCATCCTATGATGAAACAAAGCTATCCCGATGGGAGGGGTCTCTTCCAGGATGACTCCGCCCTCAATCTAACCCTAACCGTAACCCTAACCCTCCAGAAACTCAAAATCACTGCTGAGCCTCACTGAAGCTCATCTATACTATACATCCGTGTGTGTGTGTGGTGGCCGTCACTTACCCGAGCCCCACAGCTAGGATGTGAGAGACGATGAGAGAAGGGAGGAAGACTTTGAGGAACTCGGCAGAGAAGATTCCTCCCTTCTTCATCACACTAGTGTTCCTGATACTCAAGGTGCTGGAGCGTTTGGGCTGCTTCAACAAGAACTCCCTGAAAACAATAAAAAGCCATGTTATTTATTCATTTTAAACAGTCAGACCCCAAACACACACACACACACAGTGCATGCTAGAGCAAAAAATATCAATATAAATATTTAGCTTTTATAATTTAGGATTAAATTCAAAAGAACAAAAATGTGCAGACATGTTTACGTTGTTCCATTCAGTCCCACAAGAAGCTATGTTGTGTGTGTTAATAGGAAGTAGCTCCTAACGGTGAATCATCTGAACGGATTTTATGACCATGGTCCAGTACTCATGCCCACGTGCCCATTGTAGGTGCTTTCGGCAGAGGACAGGGGTCAGCATGGGCACTCGGTCTGGACTGTGGCTACACAGCAAGCTGTGATGCACTGTGTGTTCTGACACCATTCTGTCATTGCCAGCATGAGCTTTTTCAGCCATTTCTGCTTCAGTACCTATTCTGTGGGCTTGGACCAGACAGACTAGCCTTTGCTCCATATGCAAATCAGTGAGGCTTGGGTGCCTATGACCCTGTCCCCGGTTCACCACTTTTTTATAGGTATTAAAAAAAAGAAGAGTGTACTGTTTCTATTATTAAGCAGCAGAGCATTGTCTAAAAGAAGGTGTAGAGTTTTTATACATTTGCCTTTAAATATTGTATATTACCTCTGTCTGAGAAAGTCAGAGACAGGTGAAGCTTTAAAGAAGTGTAACAGTCTTCAGGACAGAAGTTTTCTTTTTTCTTTTCTTTTCTTTTCTTTTGTAACAAGCTGCATTTGTGTGACAGAGTTATTCATACAAACAATTTACTTCAAGAGGAAGTGAGAGGATGCCTCTAAATGGAACTTGTTCAACAATGGAAGCGCCACATCATTACACAAGGAATAAAAAAGTTCCCATTTACAAATTACTATAATGTAAACACCGTAACTGATGATTTTCCTATAACTGCACACCATCAACAACTGTTGCGTGTTGTTTGTTGATAACGACAGTAATGCTGTAATCATTATATGTTACTCAGTATAGGGTATAGACATTTATTAGAATCATTAAACTGCGTAATGTGTGCGTGATTTACTTGGGTGGGATGTTTTCTGGTCGACTCGACCAGTCCCATATCCAGTCAGCGTTTTTCTTCATCAGGTTGTCGACCTCTTTCCTCCTCTCCAGAAAGTCTTCATCGGACTGAAACCGAAACAAGGCAGGTTAGTTACCGGAAGCATATCATACATAGGTTTGTGTGTAAGCTTTTATTAATATCACAGTCTGCACATTTGACTAAATTCAGCTAATAAGATTCAACAATCCAATCTAGAGCTTAACTGTTACTAAAATATACCTGTGAGCTGTTTTTCTCTCCTGAGCTGTGAACCTCTGATCCTCTGCTCAAGTGCAAAGGAGTCTGGGACCTTGGAGGACTAGATAGGTAAAAGAAGACGACGTTCAAATGCGAGTCTCTTACTTTGAGACTACATACTATCTGATGTGATAGTTGTTTTGTAAATCTACCAAATTCTGTCATCCTTGTGTTTTAGCATGGTTAAGAAATTAACCATTAACGAAACTAATGTTAATGGATGTTAATTAAGCTCCTTGTGAAAGGACAGACCTGTCACAGGGTAAACTCCCTCTGGAGCTGCTCCTGCCGGACTCGTGCTGAGCGTCCAGCAGCATCTTCTCCATGTCTCCAGAGGGAGCCTGATCCTCCACTGTTGCTTTAGGAGCTCCTCCACCTCCGTTATTGAAGTGCAGCTCCACCCAAGAGCCTGCCATCATAAAAACAAACACATTCAAACCTTGTTAATGTCAGTCTGGTAGTGTTGTAGGTAGGTCTTGGCTAATATTTATCCTATTCAACCATATTAAGTGTTTTTTTGTTACTGAGGTTGCCATGGATACCAGATATACCACAAAGTAATACACTTTGAAGAAAGTGCCTCAATCTGACTCCATCATTGACCTTTTTGATAGTAAGTGCATTACAGTTAACTTAATGATACTGTACCTACTTACTTAAAACTATAATGGCAAAACTAGTCACAGGGTTTATTTGTGTCACAAATTGTTTACCCCATGCACTGTACTTTGCAATATTACTAATATTATTATTAATCAGTGATGGTTGGTCATGATATTGAAGGTGGTACAATAGTATAGTACTGTTATATAATAGTAGTATACAATAATATAGGTAGTCGGTAAACATAACATTCATTCAAGTTAGTTTTTCTTAGTATTTTTTAATGTTTAGATCTGCGAACTATCTGTAACTGTTTTGTCATATGACAGAGGATGGTGAATAGTCATGGCACGGTGGGCTTGAAATGCTGTGCTGGAAGAGAGTGAGAGGATAAAAATGTTGTTGTTCTTTCGGCTGCTCCCTGTTTCGGGGTCGCCAAAGCGGATCATTTGGTCCACATGTTTCAATTTTGCACAGGTTTTACACCGGGTGTCCTTCCTGATGCAACCCTCCTATTTAACCTGGGCTTGGGACCGGCACTGAGAGTTAACTCTTCAGTGGCTGGGTTAACGCCCAGGGGAATCGAACCCGGGCCGCGGCAATGAGAGTGCGGGATCGTGCTGCTGGACCACCAGGAGAGTGGGAGGATAAAAATAATAAAACAGAAACCTTGTAATGAATGATAGGCCTATAGATAATAGGAAGCAAGACTGATATTGCCCTGATATTCTGGATCAGATCTGTGTTCGTGTCTGGATCATTGATGTGCAAACATAATGCCTTTACAACTCCACCATTACATTTGAAAAGGTAACAAAAGCTCACAATTTCATTTATCTGCTATAATCAATATCATAAGCATTAGAAATAAAACTGTATTGAGAAGGCGAATATGAGATGAAGGGCAGCAGATCAACAAAGGACAGGTGTGTCTGATCTGGTGTAAATACAGGCTGTAAATAACTCTGCTCGGTCATGGTGCGCTCATCAGCCAATCAGATTGCGGCACTGACTCCGCCTCGCTGACGTCATATTCTGAATGGAGGAATGCGCTTGTCCCTCCATGCTGGTATTGTTGTTGTTGTTGTTGTTGATGGTGGCGTTAAATAAATGTCTTTTATCACAAACGGCATGTTTCTTTCACGTAGAATATACGTGAACAGAAATAATAATAAACATACCATTCAACTGAACGGGATTAAAGTGACACTGAATGGACAGTGATGACATCATTGCGTCAATCACGTGTTCACGGCACTTATCTGCAAATATTAAAATGTCCTTAATGTTAATGCCAAACTCATGTTAAAATATTATTCAGCACTAAATGCTTCGAAGCAACAACACAGTGCATTAAAGTATGGTTAAATCACTCCTCTCGTGTTGACGTAACAAAACATTTATTCATACCATATTTTTTATTTCTAATAAATGTAAGATTTTTTGTTTTTTTACCTTGCAGATTCTCCTCGGGAAGACTTTGTTTTTCTGTCGACATGATGATGATGATGATGGCAGAAGGGGCACAGTCACACCTCTTAAACAGTACAATCTCCTTCGAGCCGCTAATTACCGAAAGCGTTTAAAGTGCGCCTGGTCGCATTAGTCGCTTGAGTTTTAGTCTTTAATGCCGCATAGACAGCGCACATGTGTGTTCATGTGACTCGGCGCTGCTTCCATACAAAACCTTCAATAACAAACACCGTGACGTCAGCCATAACTGCTCTGCTGGTGTGCGCTGATTGGTCAAAAGAGCCGCCCGTCAGGCTGAGAACCTCTTATGCCCCGCCCACAAAGCCTATGAACTACAAACGAGGTTGGTTTAAAATACAGAAAGGTGCAATAGTTTGCAGGAATATCTGTAAAATCGCTATTTGCGGGTTTAGACGTGATTATTAAATCATGCTGGTCAGTTTAAGTCATTGCCAATTGAAGTTTTACTTACTATTTATTATAAAGATGATTGACATCTAAACCCCTTTGTGGTTAATGTTTGTAATGTCAATGGGCCGTGGATGACCTTCAGTTAACCTAAGTTTAATGTTTGCCCAAAGGTGGACATAAAAATTCTTGCTTTCTTTCTACTGGCTGTGTATACAGAAACTTAATGCTGTGATGTATGTAAATAATGTGCATGAAAGAATTTACACTAAATACATACACCGACCAGGCATAAGATTATGAGTGTGTATCACTGATGATCTCCTCATCATGGCACCTGGTAGTGGGTGGGATATATTAGGCAGCAAGTGAACATTTTGTTCTCAAAGTTGATGTGTTAGAAGCAGGAAAAATGGACAAGAAGAGACAAATTGTAGTGGCTAGACCACTGGATCAGAGCATCTCCAAAACTGCAGCTCTTGTGGGGTGTTCCCGGTCTGCAGTGGTCAGTATCTATCAAAAGTGGTCCAAGGAAGGAACAGTGGTGAACCGGAGACAGGGTCATGGGTGGCCAAGGCTCATTGACGCACGTGGGGTGCGAAGGCTGGTCCGTGTGATCCGATCCAACAGATGAGCTACTGTTGCTCAAAATGCTGAAGAAGTTAATGCTGTTTCTGATAGAAAGGGGTCAGAATACACAGTGGGTCAGGGCTGTTTTGGCAGCAAAAGGGGGACCAACACAAGATTAGACAGGTGGTCAAAATGTTATGCATCATATGTATCAGTTATGAAGCATAGCAAAGTACAATTACTGTTGCTAAAGTTTTCATAATTATCTGTACTTTATCTATAATAACTTTATCTATTAATTTATCTATACTGGTTTCTTCTTTCACCCTTTTTTACTTTATTGGACATTTGATTACATTTCAAAAGAAAACTCTCTGTTTTCTCTATTTAAATGCTACATCACTAGATTTTTCACTTTCAACATCTATTTCTAAAGCCATGACGTGGATTTTTAAAGATTTTTTTTTAGCAACAAATCTAAATCTGAACAAATTGTTAACAGATGTGTCTGATGTGTATTGTGCAGAATTATAGCACTGAAGATTCAAGAAGCTTTTATTGTCATTTCAACCACATATAGCTGACGCAGTACATAGTGAAATGAAACAACGTTTCTCCAGGACCCTGGTGCTACATAAACATACAACATAAAATTCAAACACAAAAAAACAACACAGAGCTAGGACCGAAGTTTGTTTTAGCCACATAAAGTGCAAAGTGTGCAACTAGGTGCAAACAGAGCAATGACAAGACAGTGCAAAAGCAATAAGTACAAAAAGACAACACAAAAAACACAGGACACTTAGTGCCGAAAAAGAGAACATGTGCAATGAAATGAAATGAAATAACGTACAACATTTTAAAAACTGTAGAAAAAAACAGGTAACTAATAACATACATATATATATATATATATATCAGCTGGTTTGTATAGTCAGAGTTATCAAGCTAGTTGACAATTAAAAGATAAGGAATAAAGCTGAGGTTTGTTAACCTTAGTTAATGTTTCCCACATTCCTTAGTTGCTTGGTGAAAGGAGCACTTATTTGCCATCAGTAACAAAAATTAGTGCATGAATCGAGGCAAATGTTTTTTTGTTTGTTTGTTTTTGTCATTCTTGAATGGTTAAGAAGAAGTTTTTATTTGTCACATATACATTACAGAGCAGTCAATTTTTTTTCTTCACATATCCCAGCTTAGGAATATATGACACAGCACCCATGGAGCAAAGAGGGTTAAGGTCCTAGCTTAAGGGCCCAATAGTGGCAGGATGGCGGTCCAGGGTCTTGAACCCCTGACCTTCCGATGAATAACCCAGAGAACTGTTTGAGTTTTCATACTTTGTGTCTTAATGTAAATTTAGCACTTGATGCGTTTCTATTGAACCTTGAACAAAGAACTTGACGCTGTACTTAAACATTTAGCAGACTATTTGTTTCACTGAGAAACTGCACTTTTACTTAAGTAAGGATTTGCTGTAGCTTTACCATGTTTGTTTTTCATGACGATTCTACCTTTATGTATATACTTTTGCAAATATGTGTGTGTGTGTGTGTGTAAGATGTAAAGTCAATCCATAAATCTGTAAGTTGATAGTAACCTAACCACACAGTATTGCTTAAGTAATTTTAAAGTGTAACTTTTATAGTTTTAGAGTTACGTGCAATATTTCCTACAATGGGGTAACTAACAGGAAATATTGTGTCACAATATCTGTTGCATTGGCACAGGAAATAAACTCTTTCTCTGAGTTTTCTGTATTGCTGTCATATTAGTGGTCAACCATTTGGTCAGATGTTATAAGCAATACAGCTTATTTAATGTTGGGTAAGTTGTCATGTCTTGGCTGGTTGCAGTATAGGTAACTCTACATGCACGTCTACAACCAGAAAGAAAGCAAATACCTATTGGAAAACCAGCAAGTTATATAAATGTAATTACTCATCTTGTTAAATAAATTCTGTGTTATGCTGCTCAAGTCACATTTGTGTAGTAGCATGGACCTTAAGTAATTCATCCCAAAATGTGTTTACCCGACATGCTGTAAGCTTGACTTTTATTCATATGTAACAGTGCACGTATTTTGAGTAATTACATCGTAGTTACGTTGTAATCTAGCCATGGGGGTCACAGTCCAGTGACTTCTGTGCCGGTCCCAAGCCCGGATAAATAGAGAGGGTTGCGTCAGGAAGGGCATCCGGCATAAAACATTGCCAAATTTAACCATGTGAATCGTCAGTACTCTGAATTTCATACCGGACCGGTCGAGGCCCGGGTTAACAACGACCGCCATCGGCGCCGTTGACCTACAGGGCGCTGGTGGAAATTGGGCTACTGTTGGTCAAAGAAGTAGAGGAGGAAGGAGAGTGCGTAGACAGAAAGAGAAGAGGAAAGGTAAGAGTGTAGGACTGAGAATAGGAACTCTGAATGTTGGTACTATGACAGGGAAAGGTAGAGAGCTGGCTGATATGATGGAGAGAAGGAAGGTGGATATACTGTGTGTACCGGAGACCAGGTGGAAGGGTAGCAAGGCTCGTAGTATAGGAGCAGGATTCAAGCTGTTTTATTATGGTGTGGATAGTAAGAGAAATGGGGTAGGTGTGGTCCTGAAGAAGGAGTTTGTGAGGAATGTTCTGGAGGTGATGAGAGTGTCAGACAGGGTGATGAGTCTGAAGTTGGAGTTTGAAGGGGTGATGTTGAATGTTGTTAGTGGTTATGCCCCACAGGTAGGTGGTGAGTTAGAGGAGAAAGAGAGATTCGGGAGTGAATTAGATGAGGTGATAGAGAGTATGCCAACAGGTGAGAGAGTGGTGATAGGAGCAGATTTTAATGGACATGTTGGTGAGGGGAACACAGGTGATGAGGCAAGTTTGGAGTTAAGGAAAGGAACCTTGAAGGACAGGTGGTAGTGGACTTTGCTAGGAGGATGGACATGGCTGTGGTTAACACTTATTTTCAGAAGAGGGAGGAGCATAGAGTGACTTACAAGAGTGGAGGTAGGAGCACACAGGTAGACTACATGCTATGTAGAAGAGGCAAGCTGAAAGAGATTAGTGACTGTAAAGTGGTAGTGGGAGAGAGTGTAGCCAGACAGCATAGGATGGTGGTGTGTAGGATAAATTTGATGGTCTGTAAGCAGAGGTCAAAGATAGAGATGGAGAAGAAATCCAAGTGGTGGAAGCTGAAAAAGGAGGAATGTTGTGAGGAATTTAGACAGAAGTTGAGGCAGGCTCTGGGTGGTCAGGTAGTGCTGCCAGATGACTGGGAAACTACAGCAGAAGTGATCAGGGAGACAGGAAGAAAGGTGCTGGGTGTGTCATCTGGAAGGAGGAAAGAAGATAAGGAGACTTGGTGGTGGAATGAGGAAGTTCAGGATAGTATTGAGAGGAAGAGGTTAGCCAAGAAGAAGTGGAACATGGACAGGACTGAAGAGAATAGACAGGAATACAAGGAGTTACAGCACAGAGTGAAGAGGGAGGTGTCTAAGGCCAAGCAGAAGGCGTTTGATGAGTTGTACACTAGGTTAGACACTAGAGGGAAGGACTTGTACAGGTTAGCTAGGCAGAGGGATCGAGATGGGAAGGATGTGCGGCAAGTTAGAGTTATTACGGATAGAGATAGAAAGGGGCTCACAAGTGAGGGGAGTGTACAGAAGAGATGGAAGGAGGTGAACTCTGTGGAACAGAAAGTAGATAAGATTAGAAAGGATGAAGTCAGGAAGGCTTTGAAGAGGATGAAAAGTGGAAAGGCAGTTGGTCCTGACGACATCCCGGTGGAAGTCTGGAAATGTCTAGGAGAGGCGGCAGTGGAATTTTTAACTAGCCTGTTTAACAGGGTTTTAGAGAGTGAGAAGATGCCTGAGGAATGGAGAAGAAGTGTATTAGTGCCGATCTTTAAGAATAAGGGTGACATGCAGAGTTGCAGCAACTATAGGGGGATAAAGTAGATGAGCCATACAATGAAGCTATGGGAAAGCATAGTGGAAGCTAGGTTAAGGAAGGTAGTGGAAATTTGTCAGCAGCAGTATGGCTTCATGACCAGAAAGAGCACAACAGATGCAATTTTTGCTCTGAGAATGTTGATGGAGAAGTATAGGGATGGTCAGAGAGAGTTGCACTGTGTGTTTGTAGACTTGGAGAAAGTGTATGACAGGGTGCCAAGAGAAGAGCTGTGGTACTGTATGAGGAAGTCAGGAGTAGCAGAGAAGTATGTCAGGGTGGTGCAGGACATGTATGAGTGGAGCAGGACAGTGGTGAGGTGTGCTGTAGGGCAGACAGAGGAGTCCAGAGTGGAGGTGGGACTGCATCAGGGATCGGCTCTGAGCCCCTTCCTGTTTGCTATGGTGATGGACCAGTTGTCAGAAGAGGTCAGACAGGAGTCTCCTTGGACAATGATGTTTGCAGGTGACATTGTGATCTGTAGTGAGAGCAGGGAGCAGGTGGAGGAAAACCTGGAGAGGTGGAGGTTTGCACTGGAGAGAAGAGGAATGAAAGTCAGTCGTAGTAAGACTGAGTACATGTGTGTGAATGACAGGGAGGGAAGTGGAGCAGTAAGATTATAGGGTGAAGAGGTGAAGAAGGTACAGGAGTTTAAGTACTTGGGGTCAACCATCCAGAGTAATGGAGAGTGTGGAAAGAGGTACAGAAACGAGTGCAGGCAGGTTGGAATGGGTGGAGAAAGGTGTCAGGAGTTCTGTGTGATAGAAAATTTTCAGTGAGAATCAAGGGGAAGTTGTACAGGACAGTGGTGAGACCGGCCATGCTGTATGGATTAGAGACAGTATCACTGAGACAGAGACAGGAGTCAGAGCTGGAGGTAGCAGAGCTGAGGATGTTGAGGTTCTCTTTGGGAGTGACAAGGTTGGATAGGATTAGGAACGAGTACATCAGAGGGATGGCTCATGTTGGACGTTTGGGGGACAAAGTTAGAGAGGCCAGATTAAGATGGTTTGGACATGTTCAGAGGAGGGAGAGTGACTATATTGAAGAATGTTGGACATAGAGTTGCCAGGCAGGAGGAAAAGAGGCCAAAGGCCAAAGAGGAGGTATATGGATGTAATAAATGAGGATATGAAGCTAGTGGGATTGTGTTGAGGATGCAGAAGATAGGGATAGGTGGAGAGAGATGATTCGCTGTGGCGACCCCTGAAGAGAAAAGCTGAAAGAAGAAGAAGAAGACATCGTAGTTATGTTGTAATTACACTTGATGTGTCATTGTGTGATATTAGATAGACTTAATAATGTGTGACAATTGCACACAATCAGGACAGCTCTAAAAACACATTTATATGGTGCTTAGTATGAAAGAAATTAACAAGCACACAGTTCTATGTATAGTGTGTTCATGAAGTCAGGAACCACTGGGGGTAGGTTTAATGCATGCCTTCAAAACTAAAAACAGACCAGCACCCACTTGCCTCAAAGCACTTATCTAACCCAACACTCTCTCCGATCATCATCCAGCATTGCTGGACTGATCCCAGCATCTCTCAGGGTTCAATGAAGGCATGCATTAAGAATCTTCTCAGTTCTGGCACCAAGGTGGTTGAAATGAACTTCCCCTAGATGTCCGAACAGCTGAGTCACTCGGAGTCTCCAAAGGATCTAAGACTTGAAGTCTCCAAAGAATTTAACACTTTTGGAAGTACTCAAATGTGTTGTATGTCTGCTTTTCCTGATATATCCAAAGAGAAAAAACTCCAGAGTTTTTGGACTGATGGTATTTTTAGTCCATGACCTAGTGAACCAGTATCAGGATGTATTCACTGGTAGAGACTTCAAAGCACTTCTGTAAGTCACTCTGGACAAAGACATATACCAGTTAAATGTAAATATGTTAAGCAGATATGTCTCTCCGAATATGTCGAGCCACAAAAACATGATACAGTGGCTGAGAAAATGTGTAGAGTGCAAGTTTCGGTGGTTTAGTTTTGGTGGTTCTTGACTTTTCAGTCACCCTGTAGATCAGCAGTTTAACACAATAAAATAAAATAGAAGTAAAAAATAGTGTTCATTAAAATGTAGTGATAGTAACGAAGCATGTCAGTTGGAGGTGTAACCAAGAGTTAGGGGAAAAAATGACACGTGTGGCTAATGTTTTATCATCAAATAGAAAAGTTTTTGTGTCATCTTAGATCCCTTGGTAAATCGATTCCGAAACTATTAAATAGCTCCTCATTCTTGATTATTATAGGAAATTATTATACTATCATGCAAAAATGTTGTGAAATGTCATTGTGAAATCTTCTTTCACCATACCATAATGTGTGTCACCAGAATAGTGCCACTGTACATCATTTGTCTCTTTAGCCCCACCTACAGGAGTGGAGGGTTGTGTATACGTATATATGTTTGTGTGTGTGTTATACAATTCAGGTTCACACAGTCAGTGTTAGGTGACATCCTGTTTATACTTCAGAGTAACATTATTACTCTATAACATTATTAGTGGTTTTCTATTATTATTATTATTATTATTATTATTATTATTATTATTATTATTATTATTATTATTATTATTAATCATGTTTGTACATCTGTACATGTATTTTTTCCCTGACATGCAGTGTGGTGACCAGCAGGTGGTGGAATGAGCCATGAGTTGCCTCTGTAACACACTCACACACTCACTCACTCACTCACACACTCTCTCTCTCTCTCTCTCTCTCTCAAACACACACACACATGCACACAGAACACCCCAGGAGATAACAGGATCTGAGCTCACAGCATCGCGCATCCCAACAGTGTGTTTTGCAACACACTGCTAAGCTCCACTGTGTATGTGTGTACTTGTTTGTGTATGTGCGTGTGCTTCAGCCACCGCCTCCTCCTCCTCTTCCTCCTCCTCCTCCATCACCTCCTCCTCTCTTCCTCTCCTCCACTCTGCTGCCAGCTTCATCCCGCGCTCCATCAGGGTTGGGGGTGTGTTTATGGTAAGCGCCCAGCCCTGCTCTCTCTCTCTCTCTCTCTCTCTCTCTCTCTCTATCTATCTATCTATCTCCTTCAAAATATCACCCACTCTAAAACTCCTCCTTTGGCAATTCTCCGTTCTTTTTAATTCTTCTCTTTGCTCCTGACTGTTGCTCTTTCTGATGAATCATTGTCCCCTGGCTCAGTTGTGAAGCCGGCTGTGCTTGGTGTTGCATCCATCCTCTGTGCCTTTGCAGAAGAGGACAGGGAAAAAAAAAACTGAGATGAAATGATATAAGAAGAGATGAGAGGAGAACAGAGGGATGCTGAAACGTTCGTATGAAGCTCTGGGCATGACAGCACATCCGTTCTCGTTTCAGAGCGTGTGCTACGACTCACTGAGGATGACGGAGGATCCGGCTGCAGCACGCAGATTGAAAACGCAGCACAATCAGGATCAGGATCTGCAGGTTGGTCTTATTGCTGTTCTCTGCATGCATTCAAGCGGAAGTGTTTCTATTTTCTGTGCTGATGGCAGGGATCATACGCATTCCACAGAGATGTAGCTTACCTGTGAAAGATCTTGATCACGGCCTGCTGGACTGCAAGCTGCCACTGCAAACTGGAAATTCAGATCCTGTAGCTGCAACAGCTTGGTAAATACATTTCACAGCAAATGATGCTCCAACAGTTGGGTTATTTTAAGATGTATGTGAGCTTGGATTGTGTTGCTAAAGGCTAGTTCTCCTCAGTTGGCCTGTCTGTTATAAATTCCTGTTTCTAATGGAAAGATGCTGTTTGTCCAGGTTTGTGTCAATGATTCAATACCATCCTGATGGTGGAATGTTGTAAAAGTGCTTAAATAATCCTATCCAAAGTTGAATCTTTGAATAATCTAATCAGATTATGGAGATGTTTTTGGCGTTATGGCTCTATATTTACAGCCGTAGTGAAGAGATTGAACTTTTAAATGGGTCTTTTGGGTATTGATGAATGTTCACAGAGCTCAGCTGGTTCAGGGGATTTGTGAGTTTGGCTCTAAGATTTTATGCCCAAATTTAAATATTAGATGAAAAAATGACCCTGAGTTTCAGATTTAGTTTAGGTGATCGTTGTAGAGGTTTTATCATTGCAGAAAGTTATTTGAAATAGAAAATCAGACATTCTGTTGGGGGGTTTGAAGAAACATCATATTTCTAGAACTCTAGACAGATTTTTAAAAAGATAAAAAAATACTTAATACAAAAACATCGACTGTTTCACATCAACTATTTAATAGACCACAAGAAAGATATATTCATTCATTCATTCATTCATTCATTCATTCATTCATTCATTCATTCATTTATTTATTTATTTATTTATTTATTTATTTATTTATCTTTTTTCCCAATTATTTCGTTCATTTTATTACTTAATTTTGTTCATCTATTTTGCAAAAGGCGTATACTCTTGCTTGTAACTACTCCCGATGCTACACATGTAATCTGATTATAAAGGGATCAGATTGCATGTCTGATCAGAGATTCGGCCCCTGAAGAGCTACAACCTATGACCAAAAAAAAAAAATCACTGCTCTAACATAAAGTACCCACTAATGCCCCATCATTATATTGAAGGAATTTGAATGGTGAGCTCAATCACATGATCAATGACCAACCCCAGGCTCTGAGGGGGTATAAATCAGCAACCTCTCAATCAGTGATGTGCTTTAACACATTACTCATAGGGCTGTGTGTTGGAAACTGAATTATGAATGAAAACTACATAAGAATAACCCTCACTAATGTAAGCAAAACATGCTGAGTCATAGTGCTCAGAGGTGATTAAAGGGTTAAATTACCCTTGTGTCTAAACTGTCTCATGCAGAGTGGTACTAATCCTACAATCTGTGTCACTTTGGGAATTCTCTCGGTGTTTATCATGTGTTTTTTTATTTATTTTGGAAGCGCCCTGGTAATCTCAAGCCTTTGAATAATTTGAACAATGAGACCCTTTTTTTGTGCCATTCAGCCTGTAACTAGCTGCAAATCCACTTGCTTACCATATTTCACAGTCACGCTCCGTTTTTCCCCTCACAGAAACATTTAAATATCTTAAAGTATTCAGTAGACTAAGCATTTTGCGCCTGCTGTGATGGAAATCCTGAGATTTTTATGCATCTCTCTGAAAGGAATACTTCAGCATTTTTCATAATCTTTATCTACTGCATCTCTAGTGTATGAGTGATTACCACAGACGTTCGTTCAAAACAACAACAACAACAACAACACCAAAAGCATGTTCACTCAAAATTAAATTCTGTAATATGCGAATATACACTGACCAGGCATAACATTATGACCACCTGCCTAATATTGTGTTGGTCCTCCTTTTGCTGCCAAAACAGCTCTGACCCGTCATGCACTGTGTATTGTGACACCTTTCTATCAGAACCAGCATTAACTTCTTCAGCTCGTCTGTTAGATCGGATCACACGGGCCAGCCGGTGCTCCACACGTGCGTCAGTGAGCCTTAGCCACCCATGACCCTGTCACTGGTTCAGCACTGTCCCTTCCTTGGACCACTTTTGATAGATACTGACCACTGCAGACCGGGAACACCCCACAAGAGCTGCAGTTTTGGAGATGCTCTGATCCAGTCGTCTAGCCATCACAATTTGGCCCTGGTCAGACTCTCTCAAATCCTTACACTTGCCCATTTTTCCTGCTTCTAACACATCAACTTTGAGGACAAAATGTTCACTTGCTGCCTAATATATCCCACCCATTAACAGGTGCCATGATGAGGAGATCATCAGTCTTATTCACTTCCCCTGTCAGTGCTCATAATGTTATGGCTGATCGGTGTATAAAGCTATAATATTACAATCTAGACATGTGACATTTGCTGTAAAAGACTTAAAACTTGAAACAGACATGAGAGGAAGTCTTAGCAAACGCTGTTCTTGTCTACTTTTTAAACACTGGAGCAAAACAATAAAAAGTTAATTATAGGTCTGCTCACTTTCCTGAAGGTTTTGTGTATCATGACATGGAAACTTCCCTGCGTTTACTTCCATGTTTATGCTTTTGAATTGATAAAACCCAATCATAAATTTTTTGCCTTTGAAATAAAAGTCGGATGATTTAAACGACAAATAATTGAGCTTACAAAGATTTAGCTTAATTTATAAATATTACAAAGACATTCTGTAAAAATCAGCATTCTGGTTAGAATCACAGCCTCAGCAACTGGCCTTAGACTGTCTGAAGTGTTGAGTCAGGCCTGCTGTATTCACACACAAATGTGGTAGATAGAAATTTGGGTATATAAGGCTTGAGTATTCCTTTAACATCTAAATTATCATTCTATCTTATAAAGACTGGTCTGGTTTTTGGTACTTAGTAGTTATTAAGCTTTGATTCCAGCCTCTTGAATGTAATGGAGTTGTATTATAGACTTTCCAAACACAGACTGACGCCAGGAGGATTTCTCCTTTCTACTTAGGCAAAATGAACCCAACTTAACTGAGCTGAGCTGATCACAAATACTTTTCAGAGAGACAGAGGACTGAGAGGAAGCTCTAATGCAGCCATCTTGTCTCCGATGTCACACTTTATCTTCTGTACCAAAGGAATCTAATGCTCTCTTGCTTGAGTGCCAAGGACAAATTTGGATCATCCATCCATCCAGCCACCAATCCATCCATCCATTGTGTATACTACTTATCATACACAAGGTCACTGGGAGCCTTGAGTCTATCCCTGATGACCTAGGGTACAAAGCAGGGGACACCCTGGACCCCTTCACACACTGCAGACAATTTAAAGATGCCACTCCGCCTATAACACATGTCTTTGGACTGGGGGAGGAAGCCAGAGTACCCTGAGGAAACCCCTTGAGGAGAACATCAAACTCACAACCCTATGAATATACGTATGTTCATCGCTTAGCAACTGAATTCAATGAATGTACTTATCTACCATTATATACTGTAAGACAATATAGAGTAAACAGGTTTTTCATTTTCCCCTTTATTATAGGAAATCCTGATCAAATTATCATTTGTGCTAATTGCATACTGTATGCATTACATAGAGATGAGGTTGAAAAGCACTGGAGGATTTCTTTACACATGAGGCTTCACTGAAGCCTGGCCTCAGTTAGAACATCAGTGACATAAATGTATGCATTTTTGTTGGTTTCACATCTTCACCATACTCCTAGTCCCACAAACTGACCTGTAAATATCTGTTACATACCATAAAATATCCTAAAGACAGTATTTCCATTAAGAACCTGAGACCTGATCAATATGAATCAATATTAGTCAGGACTAAACCATCATTTCCATTCACACCCTCTTCAACCTGAAGAAAAGCATTGCTAAGTTGCTAATATCCCTGCACTGCAGTCTTGGACTGAAAATATATCAAGGCCGTAGTGAAGCTGTGAGTCAAGAGTGCGTTTATATATTTTAACGTGACTTCCTGTTTTCTGAGACGGCAATTAGATGAGTTTTGCTAGAATAAAGTGTCAGGAATAATTTGCACCCAGAACGTAAGAGCTCATGAATGCAGATGACAGAAATGGAGAAGAAAGTGAACATTCAGCTGAAATATGATTGGGCTGCAAGCCATGATTTTATGCTATTGTTCACGCTTTTAGGGCATGAATGTAAAATCTACTCACTGACACACACACACACACACACACACACACTCAAGCTGTTGGTAGTGTTCTGCTTTTTCCTATCCTTCATATTATCTCATTTAATTAATTATTATTAATTAAATTAATTTAATTTAATTAATAAATCTTCCTCTTATTCCAAATCCTAAATAATCTGATCAGCCCAGATGTGTTTATTGTATTAAGCAGATATTTTGAGTCAATTTCGATGGTACTAACAGACAAGGTTAAGCACTATGTCTAAACTGGATATCTAAATCATCACACATCATTTAGCTTAGTGAGGCATGCATATACTCCATGAAATAAATTAAAGTCATATTAAATCAGAAGTGTACTATCTTCTAATTCACCACCAATGTAGTCTGCACATATATATAAAAGGTCATGTTGACTTGTGTTCAAGTTGTACCATCATCTTGAAGCCACCCTTCCTGCTTAGCATCAAGAACCACATAATTAAGTCTAATTGTGATTACTGAATAAACTGGCATGGATTGTGGCCCAGGAGAATTGCTAAAGATGTTTTCTACAGTTTCTTCATTTTCTTTCCTCCTACCAGAAACATGATAATAATTGGACTATAAATTGCCCCAAAGGGAGAATGAATGTGTGAGTTAGTGCTAAGTCAGTAATGAACTCAGAAACTACACTGACCTATTAGTTCCTCAAGAGTTCTTGGTTGCTGTTGCAGAAAGGACATTATCAACATTTACATTATTTACTGTCCAGTGTCACCCAAATGAGGAGGGGTTCCCTTCTGAGCCTGGTTCCTCTCAAGGTTTCTTCCTCATATCATCTCAGGGAGTTTTTCCCAGTCTGCAGTGGTCAGTATCTATCAAAAGTGGTCCAAGGAAGGAACTGTGGTGAACCGGCGACAGGGTCATGGGTGCACGTGGGGAGCTAAGTCTAGCCCATGTGGTCATTCCAACAGACGAGCTACTGCTGAAGAAGTTAATGCTGGTTCTGATAGAAAGTTGTCACAATACACAGTGCATGATGGGTCAGGGCTGTTTTGGCAGCAAAAGGGGAACCAACACAATATTAGGCAGGTAGTCATAAAGTTATGCCTGGTTGGTGTATATTGACATTTGACTTCCTTGTTCTGCCCAAACACTCAGAATGACAAAAAGATGGAGAGAAATTGATATTTTAGAAACAAACAGCATTCTCAATGCACAGTAGAGAAAGAATTCAATAGCAACCCCCCGGTGGCGGTGTTTAATCCATTACCGGGGTTAATGTGTCTGTAAAAAAAAATGACCTTCAATACATTATCTCTTCTTGACATGGTGCCTTGATTTGCATAGACACAATTTCAGTAATAAGACCAATTTTCCTTAATTAAACAATTTTTGCTATGCTTTCCGTTGAGATTAAGCTTTTTAAGCAGTATGACCATTACCGAGGTGCAGTGTGCCCACGGCTCGTTAAAATGTAGCTCATGTTTGTGTTTTCAAAAGCAGTTTGTGCCTTATGTGCTGTCAGGGGTTCTAGGCTAAAAGAAAATAAGTCACGTGTATTAAAGCAGCAGCGAGTCACAGCGGTCTGTGCAAAATGTCTTTCAAAGAGATTTTAGCACTGTGTTGCTTTTTATGACCTTCCCCCACTGAGCTGTTAGAGAGATTACCTTTATTCTGACTAAATATGATTCACTAAGTACTGCTCTCTTTTTTTTTCCATCTTCTTATGGATTCAGACAAAGAAAAGCACAAAAAAAACCCTGTTATTCTCAACAGATTTGTTCACATAGGAAGACGAAATCATTCTCCTTTTTTGTGAATGACGTGCTTCTCGTGTAGCATCCATATGGAATGCGCTTGAGGAATTGTGTAAGGAATACAACACGATGGAGCATGCTCTTATAGGAAACTAGTCAACCAGGGGGTAGTTTGATATGGGCCAGATGCATCTTTACTGAGCTTGGGATTTACACTAAAAAAACAGCTTGTTGAATTTACTTAATTCAAAGGCATACATTGGTTCCACAGGTTGAATTGAGTAATATTAGCACAATTACTGTTTATACATCCATTTGATAGTGTTTTTCCAAAACAGGGAATAAACTGAGCTGAGATTTGAAACCAGTGACACTGGTGTTTTACATCAGCCACATGACCTTTGCACTATTTTTCTATACCTGTTTTAATTCCCTAAATATACATAAATACTACAGTTATAGTACCAAGCAGTGCCTTGAGAGATTTTCATCATATTTTTATGTATACTCAGCATATATATATATATATAGATATATATATATAGATATATATATATAGGTCCCCTTTTTCACTGTACTTTTATCCCCCAAAATTAGATTATTTTCCAGTAACCATTATTATTATTATAATATAGTTATTATAATATATTATTATTATAATAATATTATTAACTATATTATATATAATATAGTTATTATTCTGCAGTGTTTTATTCCTTTTATACCACAGCAATTATTAGGTATCATACATTTTAACAATGTAGAGTTCAATATAATATTATTATAAAACAATCCAGGTTTCTTTCATCATGTATTTTATAGCAGCTATAAACCATTATTCCTTTTCCAGCCTCTCTTATTTCTCTCTCTTGATGCTAATGAGACAAAGCACTGTACCGTGACATGTTAATGAGAAACTGCAAAAAAAAATCCTCTGTCTTTGAAAGGTTTTCTGTGTAGGTTTACATCTTTACGACTCATTTTACAAAGCACCGACACTGGAGAAAAAAAAAACTAAATAAAAGTTCACAGAAAATTCTCAACAATTACAGTACACATGTTTTCTGAATCTGTTCATGGCATTCTGGCATTACTCCTATAGAAACGATTATATATAAGGAGAGCGTTAAGTAAAGAATAACACCTAATAAAATGTGCTGCTATAGTAAAACTAAAACGCACAGTGATGCATGCTGGGATATTGTGACCACCTCAATGTATATCATGCTCCAAAGAGTGTTATTCCACTCATATCACAGTGATTTAACGACAATTTCAACTCACGTTTTTTCGATTCACGTTTACGATAACTGTTTATAGTTACAATGAACAGAAACACAATACAGTGTAACAGAAAGTCTGTGCGACAAGTTAGTTCCTGATATTGCTCATATTTTTCTGTTATATACAATTGTTCACTCAAATTTTTATTTTTCTTGAAGATAATAGGTTTTTCACGTAGTTTGTCAGGTTACTGAAAACCTGGGAAACTTATTGAATGTTACAAAGTGCTGACACCTGAGACACCTTCCATACGTGTTACATTTAGCGGACGCCCTTATCCAGAGCGACTTACAATTTATCTCATTTTTCTACAACTGAGTAATTGAGGGTTAAGGGCCTTGCTAATGCTTTAGTGGACCTAGGATCCGAACTCACAACCTTCCATAGTCCAATACCTTAACCACTAAGCTAGCACATCCCCTAGTTACATAAATTACATGTCTCCTGTTAAAGGTTACATATACAACAGAAAACCTCTTTACAACTATATCAATAACTATATGTGTTTGTTAACATGTTATTTTCTTTAGCTGTTCATTATTAGTTTTAATTTATGTGTATTGTCTGCCATAAAATTCCCTATGAGTGAGCCGTGAAATTGAACAACAGCACTGGGGTGTAGTAATGATTAACTGTTGTACATTACTAAACAATACATTTCATCCAAACACATGCTGGTAGGACATATAATTAATCATACTGAGGATTCATGCAGAACTGCTGAAACTACAAAAAGGCTCTGTTGAAGATTGCTCAGGCCAAGAGATCCGAACAAAAGTGGTGTAATTGAGGTATTGTATTAAAGTCACTCACCGCTGTGAGTTTGGCTCAGAACAAAAAAGATCTTCAAACATGAAAGCACACATGCAGACATACACACTCATTTAGCTACTGGAATATTCTACACATGTACCAACATCCATTTGCCAACAAGTTAGATATTATATTATAGTTTTATCCATATTTATGTTATTCGCATATGGTTTGGTTTAGTCTATACCAACTCACATAAGTGACTTGTTGTGATTCTTCAGATTTGGTGGTTCCACCTAGTATTATGAGTCAAACATGAAACTACAAAATTTAACAGAGAAACATTGTTAATTTTAACAAAAATGATTAGTATGATACCCCTGCCTTTCGCCCTATGTGTGCTGGGATAGGCTCCAGCAGACCCCTGTGACCCTAATAAGGAATAAGCGGGTATAGACAATGGATGGATGGATGGATTAGTATGATACGATCGCTCTGCTAGCTTCCATGAAACCGTAACATTAGCACGGATTTGCAGAAGAGAAAGCCAGACAGGTCTGGATTGTGTATCAGGTGTACAGAAATGAGCGCTGCATGTACAAGTATGAAAGAAATAAAAGCTTACATTATAGCCGTGACGATTTAATCAGATATAAAGCAGCTCTCTACTACATATAGATTGCATTATATAACTATATTATATAGCTTCGAGGATCATATCGAATGACATCAGATACATGAAAAGAGTTTCACCTGTGCGTGTTTTTCAGGAAGTGGTTAAGATGGTGGTTAGGCTACCGTTTGGAAGGTTGTGAGTTCAAAGCTGTGGACCACCAAACTGCCTCTGTTGGTCTTTTGTGCAAACCCCTTAACCACTCAGTTGTATAAAATGAAATGGATATAAGCTATGCTGCATAGGGGTGTCAGTGAAATACTGTAACATTTTAGTTTCACAGATGCACAATATGGCCAAAAGTATGTGGATGCACCATATGTGGTTCTTCTCAAAACTACTGCAACATACACTACCAGTCAAAGGTTTGGACACACCTTTTACTTCAATGTTTTTTGTTTAGGGATTTATTTTCTACATTCTAGAACAATACTGGAGATTTCAAAACTATGAAATAACACACATGGACTTAAGTAATCCATATGTAAGGACAACAAAAAACAGTCAGTTGTTATTTTAAGACACGAAGGTCAGGTGTTCTGGAATAGTTCTTGTAAGAACAGTATTGTCAAGTGCATTTGCAAAACCCATCAAGCACCATGATGAAACTGGCTCACATGAAGACCATCCCAGTAAAGCAAGACCAAAATTTACCTCTGCTGCAGAGGGGAAGTTCATTTAGAGTCACCAGCCTCAGAAATCACCAATTAACAGCACCTCAGATTAGAGCCGTTATGAAGGCTTTACAGAGCATCAGTAGCAGACATATCTCAATATCAACTCTTCAAAGGACATTATTGTGGATTTCGGCCGCCTTCAGCATTGTTTTACAATGTAGAAAGAAATAAACATCAGGAAAGACCATGGAATTAGAAGATGTGTCCCAAACTTTTGACTGGTAGTGTAGTTGGAGTCAAACAATTGTATAGAATGTCTTTGTTGTAGCATTACAATTTATCTTCACTTGAACTAAGAGGCCCAAATCCTGTTTCAGCATGATAATGCCCTGTGCACAAAGTGAAATCCATGAAACCATGGTTTCCCAAACTTACATTGGTAGAATTCAAGTGTTCTAACCTCAACCCAAGTGAACAGGTTTGGGATGAACTGGAACATTGACCAAGACTTCTCTCACCTGACGTAAATGCCTGACCTCACTAATGCACTCTTGACTAAATGAACACAAATCCCCACTGTCACACTCCATAGTGTAAAACCTTCTTCGAAGAATTAAGGTTATTTTAACACCAAGAAAGAAACTTTTTTTTTTTTAATGCTGATAGTCATGGAATGGGAATGTACTTTTGGCCATATTGTGTACCTCTCGTGTACATTTTCAATATTTTAATTTTGTTTTGTTTTTTTGTTTTTATCTTATCTTTCAACAAGATTAACATTATAAAGAGCTACTTTAATTTCCAACACCAAAAAAGCCTCCTTCTGAACGCATCTTGGCTCACACGTCTATTATTACACTTATTAGATTAGATTAGATTCAACTTTATTGTCATTGTGCAGAGTACATGTACAGAGCCAATGAAATGCAGTTAACATCCAACCAGAAATGCATAAGTGGAATATTTACAATAAATGACAATAATGATAAACAGCCATGGGGGTGATCTGTACAGGAGAATGGATGTCTTATGTACAGGTGTAGTAGGAATTATAAATAAGTATAAAAAATATCTATATATGTTTAAATAGTATTGTTATGTATTAAAAGGATTAAAAATGTACAGTAGTGCAAAACCAGTTTTTTTAATTTCTATAATGCAAAGATGCCAGGTGGATAACAGTGAGGTAAAGTAAATGTACACAGATATTACAGTGTATAAGTGTGATCAGTTGTTAAGTAAGGAAACAGCCAAAGGGAAGAAGCTATTTCTCAGTCTGCTTGTGTGGGCGCTAAGACACCGGAAGCACCTTCTGGATGGGAGAAGGGTAAATAGTCCATGATTCAGGTGAGAGGCGTCTTTGATAATGTCTTTCGCCCTCTGCAGGCAGCGTTTATTGTAAATGCTAATGATGGTGGGTAGCTGGGTGCCAGTGATACGTTGGCTGGTTTTCACTACCCGCTGAAGGGCTTTACAGTCTGTAACTGTGCATTTCCAGACAGAGATGCAGTTGGTGATAATGCTTTCAATGGTACAGCAGTAAAAGTTCCCAAGAATCTTGGAGCAGAGGTGGGCATTTTTCAGTCTCCTCAGAAAATAAAGGCACTGTTGGAACCAGGAAGGAGGTGTTCATGGACCAGATGAGGTCCTCTGAGATGTAGACCCTGAGGAACTTAAAGCTGGGTACATGCTCAACAGCAGCTCCATTGATGTGAATGGGAGCATGAATGTGATTCCCAGCACGTCTGAAGTCCATGATGACCTCCTTTGTTTTCCTGGTGTTGAGTTCCAGGTTGTTGTCCCCACACCAAGCCACAAGGTGCTGGATCTCATCACTGTAAGCCGTCTCATCATTACCTCTGATCAGGCCTATCACCATGGTGTCATGGTGTCATCTGCAAACCTGATAATGCTGTTAGAGGCATGTACAGGTATGCAGTCATGGGTGAAGAGGGAGTATAAGAGAGAGGACTATACACATTCTTGTGGAACTCCAGTGTTGTGGATGAGACTGGAGGATGTTAGGTTGTCCACTCTGACAGACTGTGGTCGGTGTGTGAGAAAGTCCAGAGTCCAACTGCAGAGAGGAGTACTAATTGCAAGCTGTTTAAGCTTCAAGATTAGCTTAGATGGGCTGACTGTGTTAAATGCTGAACTAAAGCCAATGAACAGCATCCTGACATAAGTGTTGGGGATGTCCAGGTTAGTCAGAGCAGAATGAAGTGCTGTGGAGATGGTGTCCTCTGTTTACTGGTTACGGCGATAAGCGAACTGGTGTGGATCCAGAGTGGGAAGTAGACAGTCTTGGAGGTGGGTGAGCCTTTTGGAGCACTTTGCTATGATAGGGGTTAGTCCGACCGGACGAAAGTCACTGGGTGTCACTGCAGCAGAGTGCTCAGGCAAAGGCATAATGGTAGATGACTTAAAGCAAGTGAGGACAACTGCCTGAGCTAAGGACAGGTTAAAGATGTCCATGAACACTTCAGTCAGTTGTTCTGCACAGGCTCTAAACACCCGGCCAGGGATGCCATCCGGGCCAGCTGCTTTACATGCATTGACCCTACTCAGAGTAGCACACACTTCCAAGGAGGAGAGAGTGAGTGGCTGATCACCTGGAAGTAGCTCAACCTTGAACATGGGCTCCATCCTCCCTCTTTCAAAACGAGCATAGAAGTGATTTAGCAGAGCTGGTAGTAGATGACGTGCTGGGTGATGTTTGGTCAGTGATGGCCTGGATCCCGTGCCACATGTGCCTTGGGTCAGCAGAGTTGAAGTGTTCCTCAATCTGCTGTTTGTGTTTGTATTTGGCTTTGCATATTCCCCTCCTCAGATTGGCCCTCTCTGCCCTCTGTCTCTAAAAATGGTTTATTTAGCGTTTGGTTCAACTTCTATCATATGTGCCTTTCTTCAATCTTATTAAAACGTTTGGACAGGTAAAGGGTGATTATTGAACTGGTGAGAGCTGCTGCTCTGTAAATGTGAATTATCCTCGGTATCCTTGCCAGCTCTCAACCACAGAGCGAGCATATGTCTCAGACTCTCTAACCTTCCAGTAAAGCAAAGGATTGGCAATTTTACACTGTTAGATGCTGACAGTGAAAAGCCACTCGTGACCCAGACTGGATTGAAATGCTTTAAAGTTACACTCACTCGATTTGCTTATAATGAGGCTCTCCCGTTAAGCTGGTTAGGCAATTACTGAACAGTTTTTAGTTTCAATATTTTTCACCAAGCTAATGCTTATAATGGTACTAATGGGGCCACAGACATTAAAGTGTTTTATTACTGCAAACATCAGTATAAAAAAATCATGCAATGAAAACTGAGTAGTTTTTCATAGGCAGTAATTCTCTGTGAAACATTGCACTTGTACATTAAAAGCTTAAAAGCGCAATAATAATAAGTGGACTTGTGCTAATGTCTAATGTTTGTAATTGTTTTAGGTATATGCAGCATATAATACTAAAACACCAATATAACAGTTTATTTTATATTCAAGTCAAATGCTTATGGGTTTCTATCTTTTAAAAAATGCTTTAATAAATGTGCATTTTTGTTGCCCATTTGCAATAATGAATCATATTTTTAGTTAGAAATGTCTATGTATATTTACAGTAGTGTCCCAAAGTCTGAAATTTGAAAATCTTGGATTGTTTTTTTTTGTTCATTGTACGAAGAAAATGCTGTTCCAGATTGAAAATCAATCCCCTTGGTTGTAAAATATTTTCATTTTCAAGGTATTGATTTTCAATGTACAACACAAGGGCCGTTCCATGAAAAACAAATTGGCTTTTCTAAGGAATAAATGAAGACCTTGTGTCAGACGTGAATGAAATTCCCTGTTGTATTCCATTCACTTTCAGCAGTGTGTCGCAACAGTGGTTATCAGAAAAACATCCCATCCCTGATCATACTCTGTGGCATGGATATAATCAGTTATAATAATCAAACCTTTCTGTTTTTTTTTAATCAGAACTCACAAGATGTGGTACATAGTCCTCATATCATATTGTCAGCATATTTTATTTATTTTTATCTGGGGTTATTGAAAATCACTGAAAAAAGCATTCGCCATAAAAGGGAAATTTGTCCCCACGCTATTAAAGTATGTAATTATAAACACAAGTAATGCAAATCTTTTATGAGCTTTGGTGTTTTTATGCTCAATTGAAATAAAGTTGCTAGTGTGCTGGAGTGAAATCTCAGTGTCAGCTAGAGTTCTAAAGCCTTAGCCCCTGGTGAATATTAATGCATGACTGAGAACCATGTAATGAAAAAGGAGGATGTGTGCAGGGAGGTTTAGCAGCCAAGTGAGGAAAGCTTCGATCCTGTTTCGCCAAATCGGTCGAATCGAATAGTGTGAGAGGAGTTGCAGGATATATGTGTGATTTAAAACTTCTTCCAAAGCTATTCTGCACATTTTGTATCTCTCGCCACCTTGAAACTTCTCTTCCTGGAGTTCATTTAAAATTCTTCAGAAAATAAAAGCGCAAAATGCAAGGGCTACTTCAAAGAGTTGGAAGAGGAAAACTTGTTCACTTTTTCAAGCATTTTGGATAATAAAAGCTAGTTGTTGGAAAGTTCTAATTGACATTGAAGGACCATGTTGACCAGATCCAACATGAGCTAATTTCTCCAGGTGTAAATTTTCCTATAAACTGTTTTGGATGTTGATTGTGTCATGTCTTTATCTGTGATCTACAGGTGGGTGGAAAGATGTAGCTGAACACTGAACAAAATCAAACCGGGATCCTTCACAACCTCAGGTCAACCCTGCAAAGGGTGTGGCCTGTGGAGCTCCACCCACTATGGCCAAGAAGACACCCAGTGGGCGGGGAAAGGGGGAGCGGACGGATGCCATGGCAGCCTTGCAGGCAGCCAATGAGGAACTGAGAGCCAAACTTACAGACATCCAGATCGAACTGCAGCAGGAGAAGAACAAGGTGAGCAGAAATTTTGTTTAAAATCGTTCGTTCATCTTTATCAGGGTCTTGAAGTGTGCCTTGTTTAGGATACCAATGCTTTACTTGGGGTGGTTGTGGTGGCGGTTCAGTCGGAGGCTTGAATTCCTAAGCCTCTGATCATGAACCAAGAACCCTGAACCTCAGGTTTAAGGTTCTGGGTTCATGATCAGAGGCTTAAGGGTTCAAGCCTCAGCACTGCCAAGCTGTTGGCGATGTTGAGCCCTCAAGCAAGGCCACTGAACTGAACTGAACAATATCCCATAATAGTTTAGAATAGTTATGTCTGTAAGTTTGGCTCTCAGCCCTGAGGAGGTCAATAAAGTTCTGATTCTGTACCAATATTTTTAATAGTTAAGCAAAGTACTCATCTACAAATTTAAAAAAAGAAAAATAAGACTGATGACAAGATCTTGGGAAATTACTGATTAAAAATATATTTAGATGGGTGGTGCAGTGGGTTGTCTTGCTGTCCCACAACTCAAGGCCCACAAATTGCGATTCTGTGCTCAGGTTACTGTCTGTGTAGAGCCTCCATCCCTCCAAAAATATGCCAGGAGGTGGATTTGCTGTGATAAATTGGCCCTTGGTGTAAATGAGTGTGCATGTTGCTCATCCAGTGTGTCCTGCCCAGTATTCCCATGATAGGCTCAGGATCCGTTGTGACCCTGATCAGAACTGCTGCTTACTGAAGATGAATGAGTTAGTTTATTACACGATGTTACATTATTAATTAACATAAACTTTGAAAAAGAGTAGACATAAATGTTTCATTCATTACTCAATCTTTGAAGCAGTGATATTTTAGATGCTGAAATGTCAGTGCACCACTACAGGTTTGAAATATTGGATGTCATGGTGTACAGCTCTGAACAAACACTTCATTTGCATTCCCTGAGTTGCTAAAATGATAAATGTTTAAATACATAAATGGTGTCCATCTATTCATGTAAGTGTTGACAGAGAGTAATATTGGTTAGGCTACAGTCATACTCTTATCTGTTCATTGTCTCTAAAGCTACTTTAATCAGATTTCTGTGGAAAATCTGTCATGTCAGGAGCTGTGCTTAGTTTCTCCCGCTGTGCCAGCTGAATGCTTTCCAATATCAATATACTGTGTTTATTTCTACAAAATACAGGGCACAGTATTGTCATAGCAATCCATGGTGTTTTGCATGCATGTTGTGTGCAAGAGAGAGATATAAAGCTTTAAATAAATAAATTATATAAGGTTTTATATATATATATATATATATATATATATATATATATATATGTGTGTGTGTATGTGAATGGCATGGTTACACAATATGGACAATGCTGCAGTATGTGATACTCCTGAGGAAATGTATTGTTAAATGTCTAAATTGTCTGTGTATGTCTGTGTGTGTGTGTGTGTGTATGTTGAGAGAGAGAGAGAGAGAGAGAGAGAGAGAGAGAGAGAAAGAGAGAATATGTATAATGCCGCAGTTTGTGCATAATCTCCAGTAACTCCCTGGTAAACTAATCAAACATAAATAAACACAAGGAGGATCAGTCATGTGTTGATCAATAAGAGTCTGGATACCATAACATCACTCCAGTCTCATGACAGCTGGCTAAAAAGCCTCATAAAAATGCAATTGAAAGACAATCACTATTTCACTGCAACATAAAACTATTTAGAGATTAAAAAAGAGACTAAAAAGGCACAATTAACATTAATTATCACACCCTCTGATTTTATAGCATTGATTTAGATGCATTGTACCGCAGCGCTGTTGAATTCTCAAATCTAATCTAATGCTTGTAATGAACAGATAAATATAGAATTCTTGATATGACGAAGTTCTCTGTTAGAACGCAATTACTTAACGTTTATGGAAGAAGTCTTTAGCACTTGATACCATTCAGGACAGAGGTTTTGATTTTCACCAAATAGCAAAACCACCACTGTGTTGCTCTGATCGAATCAGTAAAAAGAAACAGAAAAACCAGCAAAAATCTTCTTTGTTGGTTGTACTGCATCACATGGTCATCAGTAAGCTGCAGTAGTACCACACTGAATCGCAATCAATCTCCAGTCACAGTCTCTCTCAGCAGCATGCTTTTAACCAGGGAAAGGAAAAATATTGCACACATTTCCAAGAAGCTTTGCCGTAGTTTTGGTGGAAAACTAATTGTTTTAGAGTCCATGTTTAGTAGCCATAATGTAATTAGTGCTTTGGTATTTGACTACAGTTTTCACTACATTAACTGTCACTATTATTATTATTATTATTATTATTATTATTATTATTATTATTATTATTATTATTATTATTATTATTATTATGGCATGTCTTGGATTAATAAATGAAAACCTTTTAATAATCATTGATTATTTTCCCCTGTTTTGTTTTTGACAAACTATTGCATGTAGATGTTGCCACATTATAAAAGTATTGAATAGTCTGCTGTATATATGCATGCATTGTACATTGTTCATTATGCATGTCCCACTTCTGTCTTATCTGTATTCATTAATTTGCACCTTGTAATAAGCAATACTGAAGTTTCCACTTGTTCTACACAAAATCTACTCTTAAATTGTAGCTATATTTAGTTCTAAAGCTTTCCTGCACTCTCCTTGACCAGCATTGTGCAGTGATGTAGTGCATTATGTATTGAATCAGATTCATCGACAAGTGAAATGCAAATTATGTGGGATGATATTCTCAGATGCTACTTATCTGGCTGTAATTAAAGTATTTCTGACACCATGAGACCACCCTTGTGTGAAACACACCTACAGTAGGAATGAGCTAATTATCTGTGATGCACGTCCAGCAGCTCATCAGCAATTCTTTCAGCCATTCAGACTGTTGATGTTGCTGTGTGTTAATGCAGGTGGAATGTGTGGGTGGGTTGGTTGGTAATGGGTCAGTAGGTGTCATTACTTATTACTTATTCGGTTTCAAACGCATCTTTTGGTTTGAATAGTTCTCTAATTGCTACGCTCTTAAAAAATGGATCCTCCAAGGTTTCACAGTTCAGATCATCAGAATAGGGTTGTATTTTGTCCATTTGCTGAAGAAGAGGGTCCTCGAGAGGTCTTTGAGTGTGCTTTGGATTATTCAGGGCTTTAAGCTTCCTGCATGGAACTGTATTTAATGGAGAAACACATTAGACTAGAGTTCGTGACAGAAAATTTGAGTGTTTAGCAAGTCAAAAGATGCCCATATTCACTTTGTAAGCATGTATTGTTTGGCTTTTTTTTTTTTAGTTCTGCTGTGAGAAGATATTAGCAACCTACTCAACCAAATCATTGTGTTACCTTTTGTTTAAAATTCATTTTTATATTGTGAAATTAATATTTTCTTCCATTTTGGAGCACCAATGGAAGCATTAATGCCGCTGTGACAGTAAATGTTCCCTAGGGACGGGCCATGTTTTTTATGCAAGGAATTCAATGGAGCCAATCATCTGGACTTGCTGCTTTCATACCAAATTTACATAGAATTTAGTAAAATCTCAGTCCAGTGGTTTCAGTGTTGCTTGCAGTGTTACCTGTATCACTTCACTCTTTTGCACAATTACATGGAAAATGACTGCCACTTAGTTGTTTTCTAGTATGAACCACAGAGTGTAATAAGATTTCCACCCACCTGATTATGTAACAATTTGGCATAAGATATTCAGAATAGAGAATAGAGAATTGTTATAGGAGTCCATATAGAAATTTTGTGTTCCCACAAAAAGACAAACTAAAGGGTCTTTAGATTCCCAAAAAATGAAAGCATGATTAAAAAAAAGAAAGGGAAATAAATTGTTTACGCTCTTAGAAAAAATGGGATCTATTTTCCAACCTTAAAAGTTCCTTCTGGGGAAATCCTTAATAAACCCCTTGAGTAAACCTCTGTAAGTAAAAATGGTTAAAATACTAAACATCCAGAAAACACACAACAACCGTTGAAAGATTTCTGTAACTGGGAAGGTGTTAGTGTAGGAGCTGGCACTCTTTCAATTTTATCATCTTGCCACAGTTTCTTCAGAATATCCACATTCACTGCAACTGATGAAAGCACATACACTAACCAGGCATAACATTATAACCATCTGGTCCTCCTTTTGCTGCCAAAACAGCCCTGACCTGTCATGCACTGTGTATTCTGACACCTTTCTATCAGAACCAGGCATTATCTTCTTCAGCAATTTGAGCAAAAGTAGCTCGTCTGTTGGATCGGATCACACGGGCCAGTCTTCACTCCCCATGTGCATCACTGACCCTTGGCCGCCCATGACACTGTCGCCGGATCACCACTGTTCCTTCTTTGGGCCACTTTTAATAGATACTGACCACTGCAGACCGGGAACACCCCACAAGAGCTACAGTTTTAGAGATGCTCTGATCCTAACACATCTGTTTCTAACACATCAACTTTGAGGACAAAATGTTCACTTGCTGCCTAATATATCCCACACACTATTAAATAATCAGTGTTATTCACATCACCGGTCAGTGCCCAAATTGTTATGCCTGATTGGTGTAATTTGTTTTTCTTTTCTCAGCCTTGCTTCATGTTTGTCTGTAAACATGCTGGAAATATTAGCAACAGAGAATGCTACAGTAAGTCTCATGATAAATATTTACTTTAGCAGCAGTGACTTTTAGCTTGAATCCAGAAATGTGGCACTGAGTATGTTACACTTCAGCCTGCCCAAGTCAGTGTGAAATAATGAGCTGCAGTAGAAAAGCAGTCCAACTGCAAAATAATGAAAGCACAAAGCTCACAGTTTTACGAATGTGATGCTGTCAAACTAGACAGTGAGACTGAGCAGAGCTATTGTGTTCACACTGACAGGAGCTGGAGATTGGTGGAGATGCCTCTGCTGTTTCAGGCCTGAATAAACAATGCTCAACATGTATGGTTGTGATAAATGAGGCGCATGTCACCCTCAGCATGACTCCAGTCATAGCTTGTGGTGTGGAGGCAATGTTTCATTAGTAATGGAAGCTAATTCTACTGTGATTGGAATCTAGGCACTTACTGAACAGAGGAACCATTTTATTTTACCGTCTGATCTGGTAAGAGTAAAGTTCTATAGGTTTTCTGTAATGTTCTATAGCTTATATTTTTTATTGTTATTCTTACTGTTTTTATATGTCACTAGGTAGTTACTAGCTATCTGATTCACCATGAACCCTTTTCAGGGTTCTATGATTGGGATGGCATTTGTGTCTAACTGATATTGCGCATACAAATATGTAACAGTAAAGGTTGATTTATACACAAGGTGTGTCCTTCACAACAACCTATGCGCATAAATAAAATGTGAAAACATGAATAAACGCTGTTGTCCTTTGACTGCTCCTTGTTTGGGGTTGCTATGGCAGATCATCCAATCCACATATTTGATTTTGGCACAGGTTTTACGCCGGATGACCTTCCTGACGCAACCCTCTTAATTTTATTCAGGCTTGGGACTGGCACTCCAGAGTTAACTCCTCAGTGGCTGGGTTGGTTCCCTATCTGGGAATCGAACCCTGGCCACGGCAGTGAGAGCTTGGGGATCCTGCCGCTGGACCACCATGGACAAAATGTTCATGTATAATAATATAAAAATAAAAGCAAATGAATTAATAAATTAAAGCAGAAAGCAGCATGTTAAGAAGAAAATTTCCCATTTAAAAAAATCTGTGATATTGTTATATTGACTGATGAGGTCACTTAGTGACCTTAGTAGACAAATTTTAAATTGAAAATAATAATATTATTAATAATAATAATAATAATAAAAAGTCTAAATCCCATTACTTTTAACACTTGCTGATATTATTTAAAAGCAAAATGCAGCCTTGTCCAAAAATGGATGGCATAAACATTTTTTCTTGACTGGTTAAGGTACATTTTTTAAGAATTATGAGGGTTAAATTGCACCACAAACCATGTAATCATGCACCCAGATTTACGTACTTTTTGTTCATCTATTGTTCATTTTCTATTGTTCTTCCCAATCTCTCCCATGTTCACCCTTCCTGCTGATACACACAACCCCTAATACATTTTTAATGAGTTTTGCATAAATATAAGAAAGAGCACAGTATACACTCACTGTATACATTACATTTGCTAAATTGCTCTACTCCAAGCACACTTATCGTCTCCCCATGACTGTTTTTTGTCTTCTGACCCTAATTAATCTGATGGATGACATAGGGTCCCCTGTAAAGACTTACAGGATAGCTTGGCCTCTGTTTCTGCTCTCTCTATGGAGAGCTCCATTTCCTTACTCAGCTACAAATCATGCAGACCCCAATTACTCGCCATAGCTGCTTTAAAAATATACACGCACACAGTGGATCTGCAGGCTTTGTGGGATTTGTGTGTCCCATGTGGACAAGATGAAGGTGTTAGATGACTGATAGGCCTCGTCACATCTCACACTGTGGTTTAAATGAGAGGTTTTATTTATTTTTTCAGTAACAAGTCACCTTACATAACATTATTTGCGTTATTGGTTAGCGCTGAAAAACCCTGAATTTTAATGAATGTTAAGAAATAATTGAAATAAATTGCTCCTAATTGTATCCATGACTAAGGGTGAGTCCACATTTACCAATATGAACCTTAAATAATATTACAAATTTGAGAATAAATCTAGGATGCTGATAATGAATGGAATTTACGTCACTGGGTATGAATTTTGAAAACCATAGTCACTGTATAGGCTTGACTATGAACACACATCGGTTAATATGCATATGCTATACACATGCTTCACATGACTTCACTAAACAAAATTATTATTAAAACTCATAATACTGTAATGGCTTAAATCAGGGGTATGTATTAATCCAGTTTCTCATTTTAGAATGGTTTAATGTATTTACTTTATTTATGCACTATTTACTGCAAACATTTTGCTGGTAGAAAACCAGAAACAAAATTTAACACCTTTGAACCCTTTTCCCTTTCTCTTTCTTTCTGCTATCACAGGTGAGTAAGCTGGAGAGGGAGAAGATGCAGGAGGTGCGTCATGAGCAGCACAAGTCTGCGGCTGCGGTGAGCGAGCTGCGGGCCAAGTTACACGAGGAGAAGCTGCGAGAGCTGCACTCCGTCCGGGAGACGCTGCTGCGCCAGCACGAGTCTGAGCTGCTGCGGGTCATTAAAATCAAAGACGGAGAGATTCAGAGATTGCAGGCCCTCGTGAATGTGCTCCGAGACGGCTCTACAGACAAGGTAAAGAACTTCAGGAGATCTTTGAGGTAATGTTTGCAGACCTACAATGCATCCTGAATCACACACCAACTTTTAAATGGGTTGCTAGATCTAATACCAAAGTCAACTAATTATGGACTTAATAATTAAGGCTTACTATATTGGGGCACTGAACAGCGCTGTAGTTTGGAAAGGAGTTATGCTCTGATTACAGTGGAATACAAAAGTTTGTGCACCCTCGCAACTTTCTGTGTTTTAGGAAGAAAAATATTTTACAAAAAATACCTCATGTTTCTTCACTAATAAAAACTCACTAATAATTGGATTAATTATCAATTGATAATACAGTAAGGGAGTAGAAATGACAGTGAATAATGACTATGTGCAGGTGAAGTCAGCTCTGATGGTGGAGGTGCGGGAAGAGGCACGTCGGGGTTTCGAAGCTGAGCGCTTACGCCTGCAGCAGGAGATCTCTGAGCTGAAGGGGGTGAAGCGGCAGATGGAGGATGCGCTGAACGTAGCCCTGCAGGCTGACAAGATCAAAGCTGCTGAGATCCGCAGTGTGTACCACCTCCACCAAGAGGAGATCAACCGCATCAAGAAGGAGTGTGAAAGGGAGATCCGCAGACTGGTGCGTGCTGCTCCTACACTGTTCTTTCAGTCATTTGGAATTTGCAATCTGATTTACAAGCCCAAAATGAGAATAGGGGTTAGCTCTGTCTTAGTGTGGTATTTATCAAATATCTACAACATGTTAGCACTGTTGCCTCACAGCAAGAAGGTCCTGGGTTCGAATCCCGGGTTCGAACAGGCAGGGGCCTTTCTGCATGTTCTCCCTGTGCCTGTGTGGGTTTACTCTGGGTTCCTCCCACAGTACAAAAACATGTACATTAGGTTGATTGGTAATTCTAAACTGCCTGCAGGAGTGAGTGTGTGTGGTTGTCTGTCTATATGTGTGGCCCTGTGATGGACCTGTCCAGGGTGTACCAGCAGATCCCTAATTAGGAATAAAGCGGGTATAGAAAATGGATGGATGGATGTTTAAGGAAACCTGAAAGTTGTTTGTAAGTCAGAGTGAAGCAGGGGCTCAGTGCACTGTCTATGTACTCAAGGGCCCTGTATTCACCTGGTGCTTTCAACTGTCTGGAGCATTAGGGTAGGTTTATTAATTTAATTGTCACCTATGCCGAAGGGAAATAAATATGTTTGCATATAAACAGTTGGAACATTTCATAAATACATTACAAATGACAGTATGTCAAACCAATTTCTATTGTAGTTATTATAATTACAAATGTTGATGATGTAAACACACCCAAGACCCAATGAAACCCTTAAAGATACAGTTTACTACTCAGTAATGATAAAAAATAAGAAAGGTATTTAGATACAAGGGTGGGGGAATGAAAGTCTGAACTTGCTGACTAGCGGTGGGTATTTAAGGGGTTAAAACAGTTTTTTTTATTTTTAACCACGAAAACCAAATATTAAAAAAAGATATGGACAAAATATTTAGAATAAATATAAAGAAAATAATACTAAAGCTAAAGCAAAGTGCTCCATAAATACTGCCTTCATCACAGTTTAAGGAAATCTGGAATTGATTGCAAAGTCATGATGTTTGATGCAGTAACCACATTTGGCATAGAACTCCTGGAAAAGTGGAACACTGCCGGATGTCATGAATAATAAACTGATTAGTAATCAGACTTGAAACTAGATAACCAGTTTGCAGTTTAAACCCTGATACTGTTTAGGTATAAGATGCATGAAATGCCGGTCTAAAACAGGATTCAAGTCCAAGCCGCAGTGGTGGTGTTGGAAAGTTGCTTCATGAAAACTCCTGTACAGTATCTACACATTTATGCTCTTATATAATAATCCAATCATGTGGCAGCAGTGCAGTGCAAAAAATCATGCAGATGCAAGCCAGCAGCTTTGGATAATTTTCAAATCATCCAACAGAACAGGTGAAAAATCTGATCTCAGACATTTTGACGGTGGCATGATGGTTGGTGCCAGATTGGGCTGGTGTGAGTATTTTTTGCTGATCTTCAGGAATTTTCACAAACAACAGTCTCCAGAATTTACTCCGAGTAGTGGAATAAAGAAAAAAAGTTGCGTGTGGGTGAAAACACCTTGTTGATAAGAGCGAGCTGGGGAATTTGGCCAGATTTGTTCATGCTGCCAGGAAGGATATAGTAACCAAAATAACTATACTTTTTACAACTGTGGTAAGCAGAAAAGCATCTCAGCATGCACACAATATAAATAACTACACCTGGCTGTCAGCCCAGAACAGAAATCTAAGGCTATCATGGGCACATGCTCACCCAAACTGGTCAGATGATGATCACTCAGGTCTTCACTTCACTTCAGTTCGTCCAGTTTTGGTGAGTCTGTGGCCATGTGTGGGTATTCAGCTCTCTCTCTCTCTCTTTTTATATATGTCTAGCACTTTTAACAATAGACACGGAAGCTGTCGCAATCTGGATGTAAATTTAGATCACTAATGAGCAAGCCAGAGGTGATAGTGGCCAGAAAAAACTGAGATGACATGAGGAAGAAACCTTGTGAGGAACCAAAAGGGAATCCATCATTTTCTGGGATTATGCATCATTACAGAATACATGTTTAGAAGAATAACAACAAACAATACAAGGTGTGTAGGTGTGTTAGGGATGTTCAGTGTGGGTATATTGCTATATATTTGCTGCAGTCTGAATCGGAGTGTGCTAAATTCCCAGGCTCACTTAATTCTATCAAACCCTGGTTCATTTGTGTTCATCTTACATCATTACAAATGCACATGAAGAACACAGCCATATTGGCTCACCATGTCATCATTGGCTAAAACACACGCGCAGATTACTTTACTTCCTGAACAAGTGCAGAGCCGAGTACGAGTTACTTTCACATTCACGGGAATCACGGCACAGTTCCAGTGCAAGCGCACGCCTACAGGTAGTCTAAGGTGTGGTACTATAATCTGGTTCCTAATCCACATGACAGCTTTCATGTCTTTTTACCACTTTTTCATGTAAACCGCGCACTGTTTTGAAGTGCCAGTGTGAAAGCCCTCTAAGAGTCTGAGATGAGCACAGTCCTGTCACTGGCAGTATATAAGTACAGATCTACACTATCCAAGTGCCAGTCATTAGAGTATCACTACACTGTTCTCGCTTTTACATGCTCATCCAACAAGACGTGAGCTTCCAAATGTAATGTCTAGACCTGACAGTGTAAAGGCATGACAATGACAAACATTCCCATGAGAAACTGACTGATCGAAGCGTGGATCATGTGATATTGTGGATGTGCAGCGCTGTGTGCTGGGTCAGCAGAAAGCTTGGATGAGCTGAGAGGTTCTGTGCTGCTGTTGCTGCTGATGTGCTAGTGATATCGATCCTCACAACTCCTGTCCTGTGGGTCTCTTTATTTAGCACCGCAAAAGAGCAGGAGTTTGTGCTCGTAATAATATTACCACTGTCAGGATGACAATGGAAAAGTGGAAGGTACAATGTTAATGCGTGTATGTTTACTAGTCTTTCTGTACCAGTCATATAGAAAGCATGAGACTGCAGAAAGCTATTATCACTCAGGTCCTGGATGGGTAGCGGGAAGAAAATCAACAGAGAGTACAGCGGCATAAGTTTAAGGTGCATAGGCAAAGAGAAAAAAAGGACATGCAGAGATGTTGCAGTGGTCTCGGCAGATTTGTGATGACATCACCCTCCTAGACATCAGCGCCACCCAGAGCTTGGAGAGGCAGAGACATAGAGACAGTAATTCCTGTTTATTGCTTTCACATTGTATACAACAACATGTTATTGCTTTCTTATGGCTGCAGGGGTTTAGTGTATCTTCCCACCTTTGTGTTTTCTGAAACGAATGACAGGGTAACTTTTCACCTGGCTGCAATAAAAAATTTTCATCTTTCGTAGTAAATGGAAGAATGATTTCTCTGGAAATGTATAAATGGAAAAATCTGTTTTTTTTTTTTTATTCCTGATGAATAAACACACTTAGAAAAGACATGGAATGACAGGAATGCACCGAGGAACATACTGGAATGAGGAGTTCAATATCGTGCATTTTGTTTGATCGCATAAGAAAAGATATAAGCGCACAGGTCACTCCTAATTCTAACCACAGCTGCTTTATCCGTTTATTCGTTTATTCATCTTCAGTAACCACACTTACCAGAATCCTATTTTGAGAGCATTGGATTTGAGACAGGAATCCCAAATTGATCACTCCATTGCAGAGCTCAATAAATATTAAAAAAAATTACACACTCATTCACACTTAAGGACAACTTTCACTGATTCACCAGTGAAAGAGAACTCAGAGGGAACCCATCAGGACATACAGTATGCAGTAGCTCAGACTCAGGATCAATTCAGGGAGCTTGTGGCAATCAGTACACACTGTACCACCATGTCAAGAGAAAGCAAAAACAGTGTACAGTAAGTCACCAAGGGCATATTTCTTGTGCTGACTTCAGCACAAGTATCACATTTACATGTGGTGTGATGAGCGTCTTTGGGTCTTTGTTTCGAGAAGTTTTTATTGTGCTGAGCCATGTGTTTTGGAAATGTAGTCTCCTTGGGGTAGCTGAGCAGAACCAGGACCCCATTTCCCAGCTGGATTTTACGTTTCCACTGTCCTCAATTTATTCGTATTAGCTGTGGAAAGAAATTATTTATACATTTGCATAATGGTGGTCACATGACATCAGAGAGATTAATGCCACACTGTATACAAAGTGAAAATGGCTTCTATAAAGTAGTCTTTTTAATCTATTTCCATGCTGGTTGGATAAAACCATTGTTCTAAATTAAATATGAAATAATTTGAGCCACCTATCCATGATGACTGTTTTCACACCATACATGTCAATCGAGCATGTTGGAATGTGAATAAGCTGCTCTTAAAATGAGACAAAATGACACTGGGGAGTGACAGGCATGACCGGATTAGTCTGCGAGACGGATGATGCACTCTGCCGGCTGAAAAAGCAACTCTACCGTCTCACATACTGAGATGTCAGTTTCGGGGGGCTTCTGTTTGAGTTAATGTGGATTACAGAAGTGCGTCCTTTCCTCTCTGTTACAGCTTAGTGGTCTTAGTGAAATCGGATTATTTACCATTGTGTTATTATTCATTATCATTATTCATTTAAACAGCTCTCTGCTTTATGTTGGTGAGAAGAGTAAATGTTGTGAGCAGGTTACATTTCACCTTCACCTATGTCTGCATATATTTTACGTAAACCTCTCCTCCCTTACATGAAGTATGCTTCAATCTTCGGCATCTCTGTGCGAATAGACGGTGTTCTGCGAGATGTAGAACTGCAATGAAGCAGTGTGTTTTTCAGAGAGAGCTGCTGATCCCTGTGGTTTCTTGGCTTGGCTATGCATGACCCCACCTTTCAAGATTGGATGAAGGCCAGACCACACTCCTCCACTCATACCTACAGCTAGAACTGGTGTACAACAAGATGCAGGATGGAGCTGTGCAGTGTTTTATGTTGCTAGGCAGTGCTGGCATTCAGCTCCAGTTTGTGTAGTCAGCGGGTAATCGGTCCATTAGGAATGTTGTATCAGAGATCACACTGAGCAAGAGGAGAGGCATCAATCTGCTTGTCCAAAGGAAAAACACATACTTAATACTTCACTAACAGTGCTAATAAGTACTGGAGGTTAGGGTGGCAGTTTGTCATAGTTTGCAGCTTCCTGGTACCTTCAGAGTCAACAGGATAGAACTGGTCAGCTCTGTTCCAGCTGGGGGCGGAGCTAATTATAGTGTCCGATAAGTGCATACAGCAACACAAAGTGATGAAAGAAGTAATATCAACTGCAATCTAATATCAGAGATCACATTTTAATAACATCTCTGTTTTTTTCCAGTTATCATAAAGGAGCATGTAGTGTACCTTTAATTTATCTGAACAGCTCTCTGCTTTATGTTGGTGAGAAGATTGAAGAGTTGTGAGGTGTGTTCACCTATATCTGCATATCTTCTAAATTAAGAATAATACATAAACCTCTAAAAAATGGGGTTTCAAGCTATCCATTCCCTTAAATGTTAATGGATAGTTAGCTTTTTGTAAAGGATAAATAGCTTATAGAATAACACTTTGAAGGGACGTTAGGGATCTGTGGATCTTTTTGAGGTATAAATACACAGATCAGGCATAACATTATGAGCACTGACAGGTGACGTGAATAACACTGATTATCTCCTCATCATGGCACCTGTTATTGCGTCGCTTACCTGGGGAAGACATGGTACAAGGATGCATATGGGAAGAAGGCAAGCCAGCAGATGCAGTGTCATGCTTTGGGTAATGTTCTGCTGGGAAACCTTGGGTCCTGCCATCCATGTGGATGTTACTTTGACACGTACCACCTACCTAAGCATTGTTGCAGACCATGTACACCCTTTTTTATGAAAACGGTATTCCTGATTGATGGCTGTGGCGTCTTTCAGCAGGATAATGTGCCAGCAAAAATGGTTGAGGAATGTTTGATGAGCACAACAATGAGTTTGAGGTGTTGCCTTGGCCTCCACATTCCCCACATCTCAGTCCAATCGAGCATCTGTGGGATGTGTTGGACAAACAAGTCCGATCCATGGAGGCCCCACCTCGCAGCTTACAGGACTTAAAGGATCTTCTGCTAACATCTTGGTGCCAGATACCACAGCACACCTTCAGGGATCTAGTGGAGTCCATGCCTCGACAGGTCAGGGCTGTTTTGGCAACAAAAAGGGGACCAACACAATATTAGGCAGGTGATCATAATGTCATGGCTGATCAGTGTATATAAATTAGAGATATAAAGATGAGAGACCCTTTTTAGGTCATTCAGGTTAGTAACAAAGCAGAAGGCCAGACTATAAAGATGTGATTACACCAGCAGCAACAAGCTACCTTTAAATTTTCTCTATTTTATTCAGAGCACTTGTCACATACTAAAGTTTAACAATTTTGTGTGCATAGATTATGCAGTAGTAGTTACTATCATGTTATATCCATGCTCACACTACTCTCTCTCTCTCTCTCTCTCTCTCTCCCCCTCTCTCCCTATCTGTCTCACTACTCTCTCTCTCTCTCTGTCTCTCTCTCTCTCCCTCTCCCTCTCACTACCCCCCCTCTCTCCTTCTCTCTCTCTCTCTCTCTCTCTCTCTCTCTCCCTCTCCCTCTCACTACTCCCCCCCCCTCCTTCTCTCTCTGTCTCTCTCTCTCTCTCTCTCTCTCTCTCTCTCTCTCCTTCTCTCTTTCTTTCTCCCTCCCTCTCTCTCCCCCTTCTCTCTCATGTAAAATTATCTATTGCTCCCCACTTGCGAAGTGACTCATAGCAACACACCCAGAGTAGGCGTTACCACGGTGATCCGTGTGTGAGTGCTCTTGCGTTTGTTTGTGTGTGTGTGTGTGTGTGTGTGTGTGAGAGAGATAGAGAGAGAGAGAGGGAGAGAGAGAGAGAGAGAGATGGAAATCATTAATTTTGACAGTAGGTTATATCATTTGAGGCCTTCAGCTAGAAAAAAAAAGTCTTATTATATTTGATGGTGTTTGTGCAAAAACATGTGGTGTAAAATTAGTCACTTGCTGGAAGATTACTAATTATCTTTATAGTTTAAAATCTATCTAACACACAGATGTGGGCAGTCTGGCTATAAGCAGCCTTAATTTCCCTAATCTAACACTACAATGTCATTCAATATACAGTATTCAGTATAAATAGTTATGGTTCATTATAAGATAAAGATTTGGTCAATATTGGCTATACTAAATTGGCCCTAGTTGTGCGTGTGTGTGTGTGTTTGTCTGTGTGTGTGTGCGATGCATTGCAATGGAACAGCATATTATATAGAGTGTATTTCCATCTCACACCCAGTGTTCATGGGAAAGGTTCCAGAACCACTGCCGCTGTGACAAAGTTAACACTCCAACTGAAGATGAATGAATGTAGACGCGTGTGCTGTACATGTGCTATAGTACCGTCATACACTATTTAAAACCAACAAGGTGATATAAAATCAAGGTGACATAAAATCCAGGGCAAATAGTGACAAAAAAGAACAGACAGTATGCAGAACTAAAACCTGCAGAAACAAAATAGAAGGTAAATCATGAGGAGAAGTGACAGAAAACATAAACGACTCTTGAATAAATTAATAATAATAATAATAATAATAATAATAATTATTATTATTATTATTATCATTAATAAAACAGATAAAATTAGGTTCTAAAATCTGATTGGCTGACCTATGTAAAATGTTTTTGGCAAGTGAGTTTTTAGTAACATTTTTTACACACACACACACACACACACACACACACACACACACACACATACATTAACTGAACACTATGCTATTAACACACCAGGATTTACACTGCTGTACTTAAGCCATTTGTTTTGCTGATAGTAAACATTAATCTTTGGTCATCAAGTTGCTTAACAGACTACAATTTATTGTGGAAGAATTGACCATTGTAAATACTATTTCATAAACACAATAAGTCTGTGTGATACTGATTTTATCAGGAATAAGCATGTTCTTAGGCACGATACAAAGCTGAGTGCCTTAAACCCTCTCTCCCGTGATAAAATCACTATAGCACTCCGCCTCTCACGGCTTTAGTTTGTAGCTGCAGGCTGCCATCTGTTTCATGAATTTAGCTCAGTTGTGGCTGTTTAACATCCAGTTTAGCAAGATTTACAATGTAGTGTCCTGGTAATAATGGTTACGAATCAGTGAAATGAATCAGAGTATATAGAGTGGATTCATTCATATTTTAAATAAACTGTTTTCATAAATGTGGAAAACAACCAGGCATTGTCTCGAATGAACTGCAAAGTTCATTTAAAGCCCCAAACACCTGGCTTGTGGTTTTAAGGCCTTCTGTGATTAATCCATCTTGTTAGAGTTGAAATTTGTAAAAAGGTCAAAGTAAAGATCGCCTTTGCATGTGCAAATGTGATAAGAATGTTAAGATTATGACTGATCACTCATGCTGCAGGCCTGCTGAATATCATTATCTCTATTATCTGTGTGTGTGTGTGTGTGTGTGTGCGTGCATACTCGTGTATATATATATATATATATATATATATATATATATATATATATATATATATATATATATATATATATATATATATATATATATATATATGAGGAAAGGGAGGATGTTTCACTTGCTCTATTTTTACCAGTGACAATTTCTCACTAGAAGTGATCAGTGTATCTGAGAATATGTATTTCTTTGGGACTGATGTACACACACACACACACACACGTGCATCATCATGATCAGGAGCAGCAGCAAAGCTAGTCTCACTGCATGCTCTGAAGGCTAAATGCTTCGCGACCTCTATGCTGGAGATTCTAACACTGCTCAGAGTAAGTCATTTTCTCTTGGCTGTGTGTGTGTGTGTGTGTGTGTGTGTAGTTACCCCTGTGGCAGTTTTGTTTCTTTCCTTTCTCACCTGCATGACTTTCTCACCACGTGTGACTTGTGACAAAGAGGAAACCTTAGTGTGGTATTTATTTTATCACTATCACTGGTTCAGTTATCTTAAAAGTGCTTAATTTCAATGCTTAAATTTTAGCTTTTCTCCTCCTCCTCCTCCTCCTCCACCTCCTCATCCTCCTCCTTCTTCTTCTTCATGGGTCACAGACTGAAAGAATGTTAAAAATTTCAAAAACAATTTATTTCTAATTATACAAATATTAATAGTTTATTTCATGTATGTCCAATAAATTGCAGTCATTGGTTTAATCAAACAAAAATGACACTTTTTATTGTAATTCAACCTTGAACCTTATTCAGCTCTGATGAAGAACATTGCTGTACTATTTTGTTCTTTTAAAAATACTATTTTAACTTATCATAATTGTTATGCTGCCCAATACACTCCACTGGATCTTGTTAGTGCTTCTCATTAAAATGGGAGGAGTTTATCATAGGCTGTTGCCGTGGTAACCGCATTATTTGGGCAGACGGTGTGTGGGGACATTTGGTTGATCACCATGGGGAGACTTGTGTCAAAGGCAGGTTCTCATGAGGATAGTAAGATAAATGTGTGTGTGTATGTGTGTGTGTGTTGTGTGTGTGTGTGTGTGTGTGAGGGGGGGGGGGGCAAATTCTGTAGCCAGAATGTCATGTGGCTTAAGGAAACGACCGTGTCTTGTGCAGGTCTACAGTGTTATCTGAGTGTGTATCTGTGTGTGCATGACCATACTGTGTTCTGTCCTGTAGATGGATGAGATTAAGGTTAAAGAGCGCACTGTGCTCAGTCTGGAGAGGGACTTGGGTGTGCAGGCCGCTCACACTCTGAAGCTGCAGCAGCAGAACCAGGCTGTAAGCGATCAGTTGGCTGTGATCAGAGACCTCAGCCCAAAGAAAGAGGTTCCATATTCACCCGGTGCAGGAGACACAGCAGACAACACACCTAACCCTGTAAGCAAAATTACACTCCCCGCTTAATAATGTGCTCCTGGTGAATGTTGCACCTACCTGCTGTTCAGAAATCTGTAAGGCCTCCAGTCAGGAAGCGGCTATGGGACTGAAGCTTCTTCAGATCATCATGATGATCAGCATCAGAGTAACAAAATCATCATGATCTGATGAAGGTTTGGTGATTGACATTAAACGTGGTTTGATGTTCAAATGATTTCCAGAGCTCAGTCGTTCCTAAATCATTTCTTTACATTGGTGTGCATACTGTGTATATAATGTCCGTGGCATTTTACTGAAGCTAAGTGGCATTTCAAATCTGAGATGTAGATCTTAGATCATTATTAATCAAACCAATGTCAATGTGCAAATCATATGTTACTTTCTACTCTAATTATGGTGATTAACTGTCCATATAAGGCCTTCTGTCTCCTGAAGTCATAACCCATATAAATGGGTTAAATCACCTGGCTTGATCAGCCACCAATGAATCAAAATCATAATTTGATCACTTTCTTTTTTGTGGTTTAAAGAATTTTACCCTATATATCCAACAAAAAACAGGCAAATTCTACATAATAATAATAATAATAATAATAATAATAATAATAATAATAATAATAATAATAATAATAATAATGTAATGAAATTACAGCCAAGACGTTTTTTATTCCCCAAAAATGTTAAAACCTTCTCCGAAGGCCTTAAGGATACTCTGATGAAACTAGAACCGTGACCCAGCAGTGAACCCATAGCACACAGTATGAAACACTAAACACATTTGCTATCCTTGGTGGTTACCCCTAGCTATTAGTCACACAGAAGTGAAGCTTCCTGAATTTCCTGATTGGAGTATTAAGGCTCAACCCTTCACCAACCCAACATTCCCTCAAAAAGCATTTTAATCTATGAGAATAGCTTTGAATTGCTCGGAATGTGAGCTGTTGGACAGAATATGGTGAACAGCATCGATTTGGGGATTTCACCAATTCTCTCTATATATCTCTACACATCTCTATATATGTCTATATATCATTTGAAGCTTATATGAAAAAAGTGAATTTGAACCTACATCGTGTCTGACCTTCATCGTGCAGGATCTTAGAGATTGTTGGGTTGGTGTTGCATCAGATTGGCTATGTTACTTCAGCACATACGGCAACATTCACCACAACCTGCTTCAGAAGAACACTGATAATAACTTTGACAAGCACTTCCCTGTCTATACTCACTGTAAACACTTTCCTGATTCATTGCTGGCTTCAGCTCTGATTGTTAACCTGGCAGGTTGCTCCGTACCACACTGGGGTTTTGTATTTGTGAAAGCTTTCTGTTTTTCTTTTGCTAGATATATATTTATTTAGACCTTTTAGTATTAGCTTTTGAACTATTTCGTTTCATTGCCTATGTCGCACAATACTAGCATCTGAACGGGCTTTTTAACACAAGTAGTTAATGCCACCAGCCAAAATGCTATCAGTAAGCATTGCTCATTAATCTGCTCAATAAAGGTAAAATGATATATAATAGAGAAATAATAATTGTCATGACACACCTGTAAGAACACAACAGTGCTGTGTCTATCCTTACTATTAATTCATTAATATTTTTATATGCAATCTAACATTTAATTAGGAGTTCACGAGGAAAATATTATATTGCTCTTATAGATAAAATACAGATTTCTAAAACATTTATAACCCCCTGCTTTAATTTACCATGCTGGAATCCCATCCTAACATGTCTCTTTGCTGTCAATCACAGTGACACTATCCAGTCATGGGCATCTGTGAGCTCATGCATGCAGAAAAAAGCAGATAGCATTATCCTTCAAGTGAGTTATACTGCTCTGTGATGCAGCATGACCAGCAGTTTGAAAACAATGTGGATACCTGGGGCCATGTCTTGGAAGAAAAACGTGATAGACTTCAGGTTTCCTAGTTGGTATCTTTTGTGTATTAGGGGAGAGTTGACTGGTGGATGGGAAATTGGTAGGTGGGGGAAAAAAGGATGAAAAATAAAATACCACAGATGATTTGGGTTTTCTTATCCAGACCACAGTATTTAAGTGACATTTAAATAAAATATTAAATAATCATATACAATTCATAAAAATATCCATGAAGTAAAAGAAAAATACATGTAAATAAATAAAAAATTCACAAATAAGCAGATAAATTATTATTATTATTATTATTATTATTATTATTATTATTATTATTATTATTATTATTATTATTATTATTATTATTATTATTACAATTAATAATAATAATAATAACAACAATAATAATAAATTATTACTTTTATTATTATTATTAGCTGCGTATTTGCTGCTCCCTCATAGCTGAGGATAATAATAATAATAATAATAATAATAATAATAATAATAATAATAATAATACTTATTAATATTAATAATAATAATAATTATTTATTGATTATTATTATTAGCTGCATATTTGCTGCTTCCTCATAGCTGGTATAACCACCATATACATATGTATATATATAATAGATTGTCTCCTGCACTGGGTATGAGCCTCTCAATGTGTTTTTTTTAAGTTGGATATTTAATTATTTTCTCATAATCTCATTTATCAGGCCCAGTCTATGGTTATGACGATATCTATATTGTTAGCTTCAAGCTTTGCACTTGGAGACTGTTTCTAAGATAAGCTGGTGGTGAGCCCCAAGTCAGACATGGAACGGTCTCATTTCACACTTGCTGTCGAGTGAAACTACATGAAATATCACCTGTGTAGTGCTATGATAGCATAAGATGAGAAAACACACATCTTCTACATCCCAGACTGTGAGATTCACACATTTTCTCCACCTACACACTGACTTTACACCTTTACCTTTAGCTTAGCTTTTTTTCTTTGCTGTAATGTATTTGTATGGTTGGCTGTTTTTAGTTATTTGTTTGTAGTTTTTTTTATATCTGTTTTTATTCAGCAGCAGCTGCCAGTGGAATTGCTCTCGTGGCTTTTCAGTGCTTTGTATCTCAGATGTATCTTACACATTATTCTCAGTGTTTACAGTGACAAGTCTTCGGGTGCAGGTTTAAGTATGAGTAAATGTATAACATTCCTAAGATTATAGAGAGTAAGCTACAACTCCAAACTCACTATACTGTAATTTGAACCTACATTTGATGCTTGTGTCTTCTTTTGTGGTCCTAGATTCGAAAGAAATTGCCCAAGGAAGTGGTCACAACAATCTCCATGAAGCCAAGAATTGAATTGGATTTTTACTGCACATTATTTATGTCTTCTAGGGGATGTAGTCTTATCCAAACACAAGCCAATTGTTAGACTAATAATCGAATGTTAGCCTTTCCTGAAGAGCTGAGGAATATTTGAGGTTGTGTTTATGCCCGTTAATGATGCTGTAGTGTTTAGTTCCAGTTCTCTGCAGTCGGTTTGTGTTTCAGGTACAGCAGTTGGACGAGAAGGACGCTCGTCGTTTCCAGCTGAAAATAGCCGAACTGAGTGCCATCATTCGCAAACTAGAGGACCGCAACGCTCTTCTCTCAGAGGAACGGAACGAGTTGGTGGGTCACAGCTTCTTGTTCTTTTAAATGGAAGGTTGAAGAGACTCATAACAGTGGCAGTCTGGAGTTATCCTGCTTTTAATTTAAACCCACAATCGTCCAAAAACATGAGCCTATGAAACCTATGAGCCACCACTGCCCTTAAATCTACACTGGAGAAGAAACCTGCTGATGTCACATACTATAATATCACAATCTATAAATGGATATAAATATGTCCCAGTAAGCGTAATGTGATAATACAAGTGAGCATAGTCCTTGCTGTATTCTCAGAGCTCCAGTAGTTACATAGATATTATAAACAGATATTAGATCTGATTAGAGATCAGTATATTAAACATTCAATTTATTATATTCAGCAAAACCTGCCAGCACATTTGGCTCTTTATTCATGATTGTACCCCTGCTTAATTATTTAGAACATTTATATGAAGGTGTGTCTAAATGTGTGTGTGTGTGTGTGTTTTCATCCACAGCTGAAGCGTCTCCGTGAGGCAGAAAGCCAATATAAACCACTTCTGGATAAGAATAGGCGTCTGAGTCGTAAGAACGAAGAGCTGGCTCATGCTTTCAGACGCATGGAGAACAAACTACGCTTTGTTACGCAGGAAAATATAGAAATGGTGCTACACACATTCAACTTGCTTCATCTTATAGCAATTACATAATAAAAACCAAAAGCAAACCTCTGCACAGATTACATTACACTTTAAAACGAAATATTTACACTGATCATGATCAGCCATAATTTTAAAACAGAACAGGTAAAAATTTGTTACAGTGCCACCTGTCGAATCGTGGGATATATTAGACAGCAAGTGTTAGATGACGTGTTGGAAGCAGGGAAAATTGGGAAGTGTAATGATCTGAGTTCATGAGTGAGGACCAAATTGTGATGTTTAGACGACTGGGACAGGGCATCTCCAAAACAGCAGGTGGAGAGTTTCTGCTATGCAGTGGTCAGTACCTACCGAAAGTGGTCCAGTGAAGGACACCCGGTGATCCAGTGCGCCCAAGGCTTTGTGATGCTTGTATAGAGTGAAGGATAGCCTGTCTAATCATGATCCTAAGGAAGAGTTACTGTAGCACAGATTGCTGGAAATGTTAAGGCTGGCATATAGAAAGGTGTCAGAACACACAGTGCTACATATGGAGCTCAAGGAGGATCTACACCATATTGAGCACTGAAGTTTTATTATTATGGCTCATCAGTGTAATTCATACTGAGATACTTCAGTAGTGTTTAAATCATCAACTGGCTGCTTGCAATTTAACCTTCCTATAATACCCTATATTATACCCTCCTTGGGGTCAGTTTGACCCCATTCATTGTTTAATGTTTCAGTGTCATTTTGTGGCATCAGTGTTCCTTGGGGTCAGTTTGACCCCAGGCTGATTTAGCTGTTATGTTAAAACACATAAAAAGTACATTCATCTGTACATATAATCATCAAGAACATTTCTCTTTATAGGGCCCAAACCTAACACACCTGTGGTATTGCAAGAACCACTGAAATATGGAGGAAAAGACATGTTACTATCCTTGATAACAGAAATTGTTCCAAATGTAATAAATAACAAAAAATCTGTACTTAGAAATAAATTAAAAAGATCTTTGAGGTCAGTGAGTGAGATCTTATGGTGATTTGTAAATTTTTCTGTAGAAATTATGGGTGTTTAGGAGAATGGGGTGGTGGAGTGGGATGGGGCTATGTTTCATTTAAAAAGCTATTTAGATAGTCAACAAAGAAACATAAATTACCTGACCAAAAATACTGGGAAAAAATTATATTCTGGAGGTTTAAATCGCTAGGAACAAATTGACCCCAAGGGCAAACGTTTGTAAATTTGAGGATAACAGGAGGGATAGATTGAACTGAAGCAGGATTCCTTTATTTGCATGTTCATCAACAGTGAACCTGCTGTACTCTAGGTTTCTCTCTCATTTGCAGTACTGTTGTTGGGTTTGAGATCTAATTGTCCATAATAAACCACAGTTCAGCACCAACATTCTAATAACAATGATTGATTCTTTCTGCCACATTAATGAAGCTCACAAAAAGATCAATTTTAATGTGTGCTGTAAATAACCCTAGGGGGCTCTTACTGGAATATAGCTCTCCTCAATTCTGTGTTTTTTAATATGAATGTTTACTTATCATTGACATCATGGCATAAACCCTTTATACTTATCTTTAAATCTGTGACAAGATTTAGTTCAATTATGCTTATTATGCCTCGTCATTCCAGCAAGCTTCAACTTATATTATCTTTCATATCTGTAGTGATACCGCATAGCTAGATATACTTCATTTGACATTGTTAATGATGCAGAGGGAAGATTAGCCTGACTGGAGTGTGGCATAAACTAAGATTAATGCCCAGAGCTAAACTAACAGAAGCTAATCTAATAGTGCCACTGCTAATCTAATAGTGTGGTATGTAGTTAGAAATGTTAAGCTAAGAGCGGTGCATGTGGACTGGTGTGTATTAGCTGCTTACTGCAGTGTGTTGTTTCTGTCAGCGGGAGAAGGTGGGGACTCTGCGCAGGCCGAGCTCTCTGAACGATCTGGATCAGAGCCACGAGGAAAGGGAGATGGAGTTCTTGCGTCTGCAGGTCCTCGAGCAGCAAAACATAATTGACGATTTGTCTAAGGTACAGCCTTCTGTTATTTCTCCTGCTTACTCCCACTCACACATAAACACCCCTCAAGGACTATTACATGTGCAATTATTTGCTTTCACTCAGCCTCGCAGGTTAAAGCTAGCGAAATGTTTTACCATAGAGCATAAACATTGTAGTAGTAATAACTATCATGAGGATGACATTAATACCAAAGATAAAGAGAGATTGATTTCATTTTTTATCAGGTGTTGTTCCACTTGTCTGGGATAGTAATTTGTTGATCGTTTTTATTTTTCAGGCACTTGAAACTGCTGGATATGTTAAGAGTGTAATAGTGAGTTCTGTCTTTAAAACATAAACATGTTCATTATTTTATTGACACAATTCACATGATGGCATCTGCTTGAGGAAGGACACTACATGTCCAAAAGTTTGCAGACACCTGACCAGCGCCGACATATGTGGTTCTGTTGTTCAGACTCTCTAGCTTAAACAGCATCACTCCGGGTGGAAATTTTTATTACATTAGATCATCTGCACTTCAGTGTAGTGTAAAATCGGCACATTCACGGCGTATGGCACTATTTTTTATCTTCAAATACCTGATCTAGCTGTGCACTCCACTTCCTTGACAATACAACATTTACATTTTCAAGCCAAAAATGTCCTCAGTAATGAATTCACTGTGGAAGGAGTGTTAATATGATACACCTCCTTTTCTTTTCACAAAGAATGAATAACATTTGCATTGTAAATATTCAAATTGTGAGTGATGCAGGGGAAAACAGAATACTCCTCCTTTTGTTTTTTTAGCATAAATTATTCAATAGATCTCTTGTGTTCTTGCGTCAGATTTGTTTTGGTTGTTTAATTTTGAAGGTCAACAATGTCTTATGTTTATTATCTGCTTATTAGTGACCTAATGTTTTTTTTTTTTTCTTTTCTGAAATTGAATCCCATCGTAGCATATAATATTTAAATAACATAAAATATTAATTCCTGTTTTAGACTGTAACTCCTGTTTTTTCTGATCTGTTAGGAAAGGGACATGCTGCTTAGGTATAGGAGGCAGGATCCGACACGCAGGAAAAGAAGTCTTAAGGTGTGTATGGTATTGTTGGCCAGAGTTGGCAGCATAGAAGGCTGACCTGATTTTTAAGATTTTTGAAATGTTATTTCACGCTCTTAAGAATGTGTAGTTTTCTCTACGGGGGCAATATTTTCATAGAAAAAACAAATGAGTTCCTTTTTTTCTCATACATATGATTCTATGTTCAAAGTAAATCCATTTCTACTTCCTGAGATGCCCCAAGTGCTTGTTCCTAAGCATCTAATATTTGAAGGTGACCACTAAAATTCTCTGTAAGGTTATTCAACAGAGGGAAAATCATCTCACACAGAAAGCCAACAGTATCCTGACTAATTTTATATCAGACATGCAGGGATAAAATAATTCATTTCTTTATACTGAGTGAAAACCAGTCAAGTTTAGTTCTGATAAAAAGGGCTGTATCTAAGTAAGATACACCTTCTTTCCCTCCACCAGCCACCACTGCTGAGTGCTGACAGTGTCACTTATGAGGTCACAAACTCTACTTTCACAGATTTATTTTTATATTTCGCTACATTTGCATGTGAACAAATAGCCGCATCTCATTTTCCTTTGTTTTTCTCTCTGTTGTTTCTTTCCTTCCTGTAGCCAGTGATTGAGACGTTCTTTGGCTATGATGAAGAAGGCTCCATAGACTCTGACGGCTCATCCCTATCCTATCATACAGACCGAACGCCATGTACGCCTGACGACGATCTGATGGATGAGGAGGTGGGTGCACCTTTCTTTGTGATAGAGCTGCTCTGTGTGTTCGTGCTTCTCGTTCGTAAATGTGCATTTCTCCTTTCTAATACATGCAATATTTGTAGGGAATGCTTAAAGAGGAGACGGAGCTCAGGTTCCGTCAGCTGACGATGGAGTACCAGGCTCTGCAGCGTGCCTATGCCCTGCTTCAGGAACAGGTCGGAGGGACTTTTGATGCTGAAAAGGAAATCAAGGTAAACACTGTGAAATGATTTATTGTGTTCATTTCCTGTTTATTTTTGGACCCTAGTGTGTATATTTATCAGGCCTTATCTCAACTAAAATTTAAGGCTGTTTATTGTTTAACGTTAATCATTTTTATTTTTAACACAGCCTGACGTGACGTCACTATTTGTCTTGTGCAGATACGAGAGCAGTTGCAGGCAGAGCTAAACCGCTATCAGAGCAGAATAACAGACCTGGAGTGTGTGCTGAGTCAGCAAGGCCAGGTAATCCTGCAGCATCTCTACACACGCCTCTCCTATCGATCGCATGGCCACCAGGTCTGCAGCCATGAAGCGATTTCCTCAGTACTGAGAAGTGTTCTACTGAGACTCGTTTTCAACTTCTCCTCCACACCTACACAGACACTTTCAGAAATTACTGTGGAAACAGCCTCACAGATTGCTCTTACGAAGAAAAGCTTTGAGCGTCACTTAGAAGAGCGTGGTTGTAGTTTTCCTCTCTGGGCTCTTAGACATAGCCGGCTGATAAATTGCATGGGGATGCACAGTGCTCATGCTTTCCAGTGAGAGTGTGAGTGGACTTGGAGTGTGTCTTTGGGATGGTGCATACAGAACAGAACATGGATGGCATTTCCCTTTAGCTATTTAGCTGAGGAGAGACACAGACCAAGTAGAAACTGTGACGCTGAGGCCCACTGACATCTGGCTATTATCCAGTGCTCTAAATTCAGTCTAGATCTTACCAAACAAAGGTATTAAGAGTTTAAAAACTAAAACCTTATTACATTTGAAGTGCAGTACATTTTACAAATTGTTAAAAATTTTCTGGTGATGAATTTTCTTGTGTGCCAGCCGCAGACTTTCCTGAGCCTTGCCTTCACCTGGACTTTCCTGAGCCATAATGCTTCTCTTTGGCATTTATCTCTACCACATGTTCTAGCATTTTCAAGTCTGTTTACGCCAAAAAAAATGTGTTAAAGAAAACAATTGTATTTAAAAATTGTCTGCTTTATAAGAGCATCATGGATATCTTAACAGCATGGTACTGGATTACAAGCCGAGTTGATTAGACTTTTGTTCATTCTGCTATCCAACATCTAATGACTTTTACTGCATTACTTGGCTTTAAAAGGGCCGGTGTGGGAACAGGTTTTCATTCCAACCGAGCAGAAGCCACACCTGAGTCTACTGAAAGCAAAGACCAGTTGATTAAACAGGTGGAATCAGGTGTGGCTTCTGCTTGATTGGAATGAAAACCTGCACCCACATGGCCCTTTGTGGATCCGGTTTGACACCCCTGCTTTAGGCAGTCTGATTTATTTCAACACAGCATAGTTTAACTGGCTCCTCACCCACCCTGATCTCTCACCCACCCTGATCTCTCACCCACCTCACCCACCCTGATCTCTCACCCACCCTGATCTCTCACCCACCTCACCCACCCTGATCTCTCACCCACCCTGATCTCTCACCCACCTCACCCACCCTGATCTCTCACCCACCTCACCCACCCTGAACTCTCACCCACCCTGATCTCTCACCCACCCTGATCTCTCACCCACCCTGATCTCTCACCCACCCTGATCTCTCACCCACCCTGAACTCTCACCCACCCTGATCTCTCACCCACTCTGATCTCTCACCCACCCTGATCTCTCACCCACCCTGATCTCTCACCCACCCTGAACTCTCACCCAACCTGATGTCTCACCCACCCTGATCTCTCACCCACCTCACCCACCCTGATCTCTCACCCACCCTGATCTCTCATACACCTCACCCACCCTGATCTCTCACCCACCCTGATCTCTCACCCACCCTGATCTCTCACCCACCTCACCCACCCTGATCTCTCACCCACCCTGATCTCTCACCCACCCTGAACTCTCACCCACCCTGATCTCTCACCCACCCTGATCTCTCACCCACCCTGAACTCTCACCCACCCTGATCTCTCACCCACCCTGATCTCTCACCCACCTCACCCACCCTGATCTCTCACCTACCCTGATCTCTCATACACCTCACCCACCCTGATCTCTCACCCACCCTGATCTCTGCAGAACCTTCAGTCCTATGCTGGATTAAAATGTAACCAAAACCATTCCCACTTTGTTTCGGTAAAATAAATCGATTTATGGGGTTTAATAGGCTGGAAAATGTGATTTCGTTGCAAACCCAACATTCATTCATTTCTTTCTTTCCTTCCTTCTTTCTTTCCTTCCTTCATTCCTTCCTTCCTTCCTTTCTTCTTTCTTTCCTTCCTTTCTTCTTTCTTTCTTTCTTTCTTTCTTTCTTTCTTTCTCTCCTTCTATCCTTTTTCTTTCTTTCTTTCTTTCTTTCTTTCTTTCTTTCTTTCTTTCTTTCTTTCTTTCTTTCTTTCCTTCCTTCCTTCCTTCCTTCCTTCCTTCCTTTGTTCTTCCTTTCCTTCTTTCTTTCTTTCTTTCTTTCTTTCTTTCTTTCTTTCTTTCCTTCCTTCCTTCCTTCTTTCCTTCCTTCTTCCTTTCCTTCCTTCCTTTCTGTGTTTATGTTCTGTTTGCCAGAATTCAGCCACAGCAACATCCAATGGCTTTTCCAGACATGTTATGTTTGTTGTTACTTGATTGCTGTCATTTCTCATGGTAATAAAAGCTCATTTGGTCTTATAGGATACAAAGTGGATAGAGGAGAAGCAGGCTTTATACCAGAGAAACCAGGAGCTTGTCGAGAAGGTATGTTGTGTCCATTTCAGTTCATATTCATGTTCAGTTCTGCTATATAGTAACACTTTTGAAGAAGAAGAAGCTCTTATTAAGGAAGAAGCTCTTAGTGTGATGAATGCAGTGCTCTATTTTCAGGAGTTAATACCTTAATAAAAGTAATTTATTTTTTCAAATACAGAGGTCAAGCAAGCTATATGCAAGCAAAAATAGTCCACTGAAAGCCACCAAGCAGAAATTAAATAAAATATCCATAATATCCAGCTGTGGCTGGTGACAGAGGAAAGAGGCAATGCACACAAAACTGCTATTGCAGTACCCTGTACTTTCAAATCCAAGTCACTGTTAACCCGACAATTTTACACGTACATTAAAGGTATTTTATCTTCTGTAGCCTGTGAAATGGTAGAATACCCACTGTGCTGTGATCCATGCACACATGAAGGCTCTAGTGTCAGTTTTATCTGTCAATCAACTCAGCTCACACAGACCAGCTCATGTAGACCATGAACTGTGACTACACAGTATAAATAATAAAAATGTACAATAATGCTGGATCAAACTGCTGAATAATTATTGCGGAAGCCATGCTGGGAAAAGAAACCAAATTTGCAGTGATTTCTTATAATTATAACTAAGACTATTCATGCAGTAATGTACAAGACTGTTATTAGATAATTACTGGAAAGCCGTCTTCTTATTCATAGTTTAATTGTCTCTTTATTTTACATTTTGTTATGTTTCACAGCAATTTTTTTTCCTTTGTTGCCTATTGTTTAAGAGTGATTATTTATTTATTTATTTATTTATTTATTTGGATTAAAAAGCAATTATTTCTAGTTAAGAAAAATGAAGCTCAAAAGTATGAACTAAATTCCTGTGATTTGCAAAGCCCAGAAAATGCATTCACACAGCAGTATAAACCAACTCTGACAAATAAATATTGATGAAATATTTAAACTTAACAGCCTGGTAAACATCTTCCAATAATATCTATAAAATACCTTTATTGTGATGATCGATTTGAAATCGATCTAATTTTTACCAGTTGCTCTATTTATTAAATGGATTTGAACAGACTGCTACAAGAGAGTGTTACTGAAACATTTTGGCTTCACTATTCGATCACGTCTTCTGTATTTCCCCTCAGCTGAAAAACATGGAGACAGAAGAGATGCGATTCAAACACGAAATTCAGGACACGAAAGACCAAAACGAACTCCTGGAGTTCCGCATCCTTGAACTTGAAGTAAGTCTGATGTCACTAGATGGCGGTCAAGCAATCAGTCTCATGTATTATGTGGACTGTCATACATCTTGCCTGATCACACAAACCTATTCATGAGCTGGACGTCCCTGAGTGATGTCACTGCCTGTGTTCCCTAGGAGAGAGAAAGGAGATCTCCAGCCATAAACTTCCAGAATGTCCACTTCACAGAGGGCATGAGTCCACTGCAGGTGTACCTCCAGGCTGAGGGTGTCACTGTGAGTTCTTGTCAATACCAATGAGTTAAAAACAATTTGCTATTAGCTTTTAAATATAGATGTATTAACTATTCAGGCATCTAAGTATACAAATATAGTGAGTTAGACATTCAATCAAGTCACTAAAGCTGAGCATTAAAGGTGCAGTGAATGTCTTTATTCCTCATTTGTATAAATAACCTGGAAGATATATAAAACATAATAATAATAATAATAACAATAATAATAAACCTAAGATTCTGGTAGTGGAGGTTTAGTTAATTGTAATTTGTTTGTTTATAATTCATTTCTTATGTATATATATATATATATATGTATATACGCTATAGTGTAAAGTGTAGTTATTTTTTCATTATCATTTTCTATAATTATTATAATGATATATTGTTATTATATATTAACAATAATAAATATAATAATAATATGTTTAATACCTTAGAAGTACTAAGTTATGATATGAATGTATTCACAGTTGATTATAAATATAACCTTCATAGAAAATGTCACTTAAGGTCTTAACAGCAGCTCTATCACAAGCCTCAAATCTTCTGGTCACTGACCTTAATTACTAAGCTCTCCGTGGCTGTTTAACACTGATTCAATGTTATATGTGATAGCTCTAATGATGAGCGATGATATCTGTTTTCCTTTCAGATCCAAACCTCCAGGCTTGATTTCACATTTATGCTGGCATTAGACTTGTATAATAAATCACACACTACATAATAACAACATGAAACACAAATCACAATCGGTTTTCCTTCCTGAAACATGATGGATTGATGAGATATTCGGTCATGAAATAATAAATGGTTGTATAGTAGTTCAATCCAATGTGGTTTGATTGGATTGTGAAAAATTTGGATATCATTATTCTTTTTCCTTCATGTATACATGCTGACATGGTCAAAAATTTGAATCTTTAATGTGGTGGAGTCATTTTTCAAGGAAAAATATGTAAAACAGGGCTCCCCCCCCCTATTTTAAGCAAAACTTATGAATTGTGTATAAACAGGGACATGAGCTGACAAGGTTTAAATAAAATTCAGTATTTTCAGTAAACATTTTTTAAAAAACTTTAAAATATTATAGTAACAAAAACTCAAAGAAAGCAGTGGGTCTCAATCACATATTACTTTTTTTGTACTGAAATAATAAAAATAAATGGTGCCTTTTGAACATGGTGGGTATTTTTATATTCTCAGCACCCGATTAGAGCTGATGCTTAGAAATTCCGCTCATAACTGTCCTGTAATGCTTTCTCCCATTGATCAGGACATCATCATCATAGACCTGATGAAGAAACTGGACATTCTGGGGGATAACGCCGTAAGTGTATGTTCATTTCATACATAACTGTGTGTGTCTAAAGACGCTTAGAGAAAACACCCAAACTGTTTGTTGTACAAATGGACCTTTGTGTTTAAAATGACTCTTTGCGTCTGATTCATTGTCATACAGAATCTGAGCAATGAGGAGCAAGTGGCGATCATCCACGCCAGGACAGTATTAACACTAGCAGAAAAGGTACTGGTTGTATACTAAGTCTATTCATATTTATTTCCTTTTCTTTCTTTTTCAGTTTTTAATGTTGCGACCTTTTCCTTTTAGTGGCTAGAACACATTGAGGTGACAAAATCAGCATTACAGCAGAAAATGCAAGACATTGAGTGTGAAAAGGTAAATGTGAATAAATTGGCAAATAAATATTTGACAATTCAACAATATCAGTTCAATGATTATTGGCATTCTACATAAACATGAGCAAAGATGGATATATAAAATAAACTATTTTGTGTTTTAATTTTTACTGTAGATATTTATACCCCATGCTCAAAGGCAAAAATAATGTTTGGGGGCTGAAAAATAAAATAAAATAAAATAAAATAAAATAAATAATAGTTTAAAGAAGAATATTATTTCTACATTATTTTGTTGTACCATTTTATTTATTATTTTATGTTCTTCATAGTTGCCAATAATTTTGCAACACAAAAGAAATCAGTAGCGTAAACAGTAATGTTAAAAACAGTAATATAAAAATCTCTTATTAAGTTTAAATGATATGTGATGCCGTGATGTCATTTCCCCTTGTGCCTCTTCCTGTGCAGGAACTCTTCAGCAAACAGAAAGGATATTTAGATGAAGAACTGGACTACAGGAAACAGTCGATGGATCAGGCTAATAAGGTGAACAGGATTACACTCTATACCGATTAACATTCAGAAAATTACATCAGGTGTTAAAAAATAGATAAAAGTATCATTTCTAATTAAAGTTAAATTAATATAGCTGTCCATTTTGTCTCTTTGTGCCCTCTGCTGGTGCTGTTTGCTCATCGCTGGTCCACACCCCTCATTCTCTCTCTCTCTCTCTCTCTCTCTCCATCTCTCTCTCTCTCTCCTTTTCTCTTTTTTCCTCTTTGTCTTTGCCTGATTCTTTCCATCTTTCATTTATCTCTTCATCACCTCTCTTCTCTCCCTACCTGCTTCTTTCTGTATTTTCTCTGTTCTTCCATCTCTTTTTCTCTTCTCTCTTGTTTCACCTCTAATTCCTCTATCCCTATCCCTTTCTCTGTCTCTCTCTGTCTGTCTGTTTGTCTCTCTCTCTCTCTCTCTGTCCTCTCTCAGCGAATCCTGGAGCTGGAAGCCATGCTGTTCGATGCGCTTCAGCAGGAAGAGGCGGGTGCTAAAGTGTCTGAGCTGCTGACAGAGGAGGAACGTGATTCGCTGAGGAGAGCTGTCGATCAGTGGAAGAGGCAGGTGCTTAGTGAATTACGGGAGAAGGACTCTCAGATACTCAGAGAGAGGATGGAGCTATTACAACATGCTCAACAGGTAATCACAGCAGGACATGCTGCATCTGAGGAGAAGGAGGTTTGAGGATTCCTGAGGCAGATAGGATTAGTATTTATATTGGCTCTCTGTAATAGCACATTCAGCAGGTCTTCCTTGGCCTTAGCTGAGTGACCTGGGCTGTTTGGGGGACATCATCACCCTTCAGTCACTGGAAACCAGGGCACATAGATGCTTTGTGAATAACTTTTATCTTAACTAGGATCTTCTCTTCAATTTTAGGGGGAAACGCCCACATTTCTATGAATTTTCTTTAAATTTAAGAATTAATTTGGACTAATAAAACAGTCGATACTGACATAAGGCTGGCAAATGTGACAGCTAATATATATTATATATATTATATATATTACATACATAATTATAACAAAACCTAGAAAAAGTAGTTATAACAATTAATTGACAAAGTAATTATAACAATTATTATAAAGCATTTATAACAATTATAAAAAAAAAAAGAAAACTAACAAAAAGCTCATTCTAAGAAATAAATACAAAAAGAAAATCTTAAAAATTCAATACAACGCAATAGATTTCTACATTATTCACATGACCTTTTTTTTTGCAATTGCATTTTTCCGAACGTTAGCTGTGCTTCCACATTTCACACAAGCATGTCATATAGCACTTTAAGCTAGAATATTCATCTATTTCCATTTTATTTTTCATTTTCTTATAAATCACACTTACTAATATGGAAAAAAATATATATTTTTTATTTTATTTATTTATTTATTTTTTCAATTGCATGTATTCAAATCCTTAAAAATTATTTTTATATTTTAATTATCTAGATCTAGATTATTGGGAATCCCCATTCAGATGGATTTCTATGGGGAATGTTAAGAAACATTTTTTATAAGTGCATCCTGTTTTCTTGAATAAATCAAAAATTAAAAAAAAAAAACAAAAACATAGTAATAAAGGTAATAAAGGTTCATTATTTGCATTTATCTACCTTTGTGTTTGAATTCATACACAGAGAATAAAAGAGCTGGAAGAATGGATTGAGGGACAGAAACGACAGATTAAGGAACTGGAAGAAAAGGTATGATATGCATATGATTTGTGTGTGTGTGTGTGTGTGTGTGTGAGACTCAGTAATTTCAAACCGGTCTTGACTCACTGTGATTATTTCTTTCCCGAATGACTTTCTCAATTTCTTTCTCTTGTCTGTTTTGTTATTTCATTTTTTTTTTTTTTCAGTTTTTGTTTTTATTTTTGTTCTTTTCTTTAGCCTTCATTCTTTGGTCATAATTCTTCCAACAGACCAGAAATGGTAAGTACCCAGAAAACTAACACATAGAACACAAAACATACAGCAACTTTGTTGTTAGTAATTCAGATTATTAACATTGTTAACGTTATCAGGAACGAATATTTCCATCTCCATTAAAGAAAAGCTGATGTCTGTGTAAAGCTTAGCTCAGAATGTCAGTTTGGTCTCTTTTATTATTTGATATGTAGAAAAATCCACCCTTGATCTTCATTGGCGTCTGAGATTTATTTTCTAATAAAATGATAAATGTTGCTTTATTGTTGCATACATGTGTACATGTTGCTCTGTGATGACAATTTATTACCTTACCCACAATTCAGTTAAACTACATGCTGATAATGATGTGAGTGGGAATTAAACCTTGCTTAATTTCTTCCTAAACGGTGTGATGCAGCAGTGCTTTAGTCCTTTATATCATACCTAATACCGTCAGTAATGCCATCGTACTCATGGCACAGACTCATCGTTTCAGAGTGCATTCTGAAACTTTGAGTCCAGCGTTTGCTATTTCCTTTAAATCTACATTGGATTTTACATTTATCTGACAAAAAGCCCATCACAAATATTTCATATATACACTATATTGCCAAAGGTTTTGTGACACCCCTCCAAATCATTGAATTCAAAGGTTGGGCTTGGTCCCTTAGGTCCAGTGAAAGGAACTCTTAATGCTTAATGGAGGAACTTTACAGAGTCCTGACCTCAACCCGATATAATACTTTTGGTATGAATTAGAGCGGAGACTGTGAACCATTCCAAAACTGCCTTTACATGCACATGAATGTAATATGGAGTTGTCCCGCCCTTTGCAGCTTTAACAGCACACAAGGTTTAGGAGTGTGTTTATGGGAATTTTTGACCATTCCTCTAGTAGCGCATTTGTGAGGTCAGGCACTGATGTTGGCCGATTAAGTCTGGCTCGCAGTCTCCGCTCTAATTCATCCCAACAGTGTTCTATAGGGTTGAGGTCAGGACTCTGTGCAGGCCAGTCAAGTTCCTCCACACCAAACTCATCCATGTCTTTATGGACCTTGCTTTGTGCACTCATGTTGGTGCAGTCATGTTGGAACAGGAAGGGGTCATCCCCAAACTGTTCCCACAAAGATGGAATCAAGAAATTGTCCAAAATGTCTTGGTATACTGAAGCATTAAGAGTTCCTTTCACTGGAACTAAGAGGCTGAGCCCATCCCCTGAAAAACAACACCTGAATCCAATGATTTGGAGGGGTGTCCCAAAACTTTTGGCAATATAGTGTATATTTATTTCCTTTAAATACTTCACAGTAAAATTCAGCATCATGATCATAATGAGATGTTATGTTTGTTATGTAGTTCACAGGATTCCAGATTGCTTTCTGCCTTCTGTAATAGAGGGCAACTGACAGACCCATGCGCAGCTGGCGTGATCTGGAAGGCCAGTGATCATCTAAGACTAAAGCTGATCTCACAGCTTCGACTCAAGCGTCTCATCTGGGACCTACAACTAGAGGAATATGGTGCTCTCTTTCTCTCTGTCTCTCTCTGTCTTTCTCCAGTGGAGTTTTTAATCCTGCTGTTCTTTGGACTCTGCTCTGTGTGACTTCTTGTGCGTGGAATTCAAGGAGTCTTAAACTGAAGTGTGCTCTCCTTTCCCTGCTAAGCAGGTGGTGCTGGAAGCTGCTTCCCTTTGGAAGCCTGTTGGAATGGAGGTGTTTTATTCAAATCCGTCCCCTTCACTGTTTACACTCGCTCTGATTTGGTTCCTTCTGGTACACATACCAGTGCCTGCTGGTGGAGCTAGACATCCCTGATTCTCTCCCCTGCACACACACACACACACACACACACACATGCACACGCACCCCCACATACTCTCTCACACACACACACACACACATATATAAATATATACACACCCTACGTAATGGAACTGAAAGCCAAAACCCTTGGGTTATATTTTATTTTATTTTTTTTTAATGTCAAAGAACTGTGTTTCAAATAAATTTCTCAAAAGAGAACTGCAAACTTGAAAGCATGTGCATTATTTAATCTTCACAGAAACCCTTTAAGAATCCTGGTAAAGTGTTTACGCACGGGTCATTTCTGTCGTAATGACAGATTACCGGCTCGTCTGTGTTGAAAGGTGGCTTTGCTTTGGAAGTGAAATGCTGTGTGATGTTATAACAGCTCCAGGAAAATTTCAGCATCCGATGGAAATAAAGAGAAAAACTAAATGAAGGATTCTGCCAAGGTGATTTTGGTGCACAGCAATAACACAGGGGATAACTGAAGATCTCTGGAATAATTTAGTCATTCATCTTCAGGAACTGCTTTAGGAAAACTGGGCATGAGGTGAGGATATACCCTGTATATCACATCATGCACAACATGCACATTCACACACTTGTTAACATTTGGGGCAATTCATCTTACCAATCCGCCTCCTGCCATGTATTTGGAATGTAGGAGCAAACTGAAAAACCTGAAACTCACCCAGATAGATGCTGGAGCTCAGGACCGAACCAGGGAGCTGTGTATATTTATATAATTACACAATTATACCTTACAATACTTCATATTCACACGGCAATATTCTATAGGATACACCTAGATTTGTCTGCAATGGAAAACAGAAGTCACAAATTATTCTAGATTATTTGAAAAGCTTAATATTGATTCAAATCCGTGTTAAAATGTTAGATTCACGATTTCAAATGAGTTTAGTTCTGTCCTTTTCATTTAGGAAATACTTTGTGCTGAAACTGAAATGCCAAAATTATTATTTCTAACAGAACGATGTTTAACAAAGTATTTCAACATGTAAATAGACAATGCCGACATTTTAAACCTTAACCACAGTTTATCTGCAAATAATCATACCATTAACTAGAAAATATATTTAAGGGATGATTAATAGAATTAGGTCCATAATTGATTTTAAAATATAAAAAAAGAGGGTACTGAGGCTGATACTGTATCAGGATTGGTTTGCTTGTAGGTGCAGTTAAGTCCTAAACTGTATTTTTCTTTTTTCTCATTGTAGTAATAACGGTGGTCACCAGGGGGCAGCACATCTCTTTTTTTAAACACAGTCAGTGGCTTTAATATTTACAGTAACTGTGTCTGATACTGTCTGACCACCAGGGGGTAAAATCATCATCCTTAAATTAAATTATTTAATTATTAATTATTAAAGTCTTACAAAATATTTAGTTATATCTTTTCATTTTGAATATCTATGTGTAGAAATGCTGAAGATGTTGAGTTTTTCATTTCATTTTAATTACAAATTTTTACTTATGACTCAAATTAGTTAAATTTGGTATTTTTCCTTTATCTTCATTACCAAAAAAAAAATCCTAAAATATATGTAATTACATTTATTTTCATAATATTTTTTATTGATTATCAATTTATGAAATGAAGACCACACATCGTTTTCTGTCAGCTAATATTACAAATAAAAAAAGATGACAGGACAAGAGGAGGAGGGGGTTGATGTAGTCTGGTGAAATGTAGGGCTTTGTGTCTGGCCTTTAGGCCCTCAGAACTGTGTCAGTGGCTTCAAACTGTGAGTGAGTTCACTCAGGCGGACTGACTGCCACTGAAATAAAAGATTAAGACAGACAGAAAATCCACCTGTATTAAATTCATGTCTTAACTCTGGGATGTGAAATGAAATAAAACATGCCCTGGGATATTATTGGACTTTTACAGAGTGCAAAGTACAGAGAAAGCTGATATTTATTGAAGATTAGTATGTTCTTATTATTAAGAGTTTGGATTTTGGATATTTAAATCTACAGTAAGTAACATTGTGTTGGTCTCCCTTTTGCTGCCAAAACAGCCCTGACCCATCATGCACTGTGTATTCTGACACCTTTCTATCAGATCCAGCATTAACTTCTTCAGCAATTTGAGCAACAGTAGCTCGCCTGTTGGATCGGCTCACACGGACCAGCCTTCGCTCCCCACGTGCATCAATGAGCCTTGGCCGTTCATGACCCTGTCACCGGTTCACCACTGTTCCTTCCTTGGACCACTTTTGATAGATACTGACCACTGCAGACCGGGAACATCCCACAAGAGCTGCAGTTTTGGAGATGCTCTGATCCAGTGGTCTAGCCATCACAATTTGGTCCTTGTCAAACTCACTCAAATCCTTACACTTGCCTATTTTTCCTGCTTCTAACACATCAACTTTGAGGACAAAATGTTCACTTGCTGCCTAATATATCCCACCCACTAACAGGTGCCATGATGAGGAGATCATCAGTCTTATTCACTTATGTTATGGCTGATCAGTGTATATTAGCAATAATTCAACGGAGTAAATGTAAAAGTAACGATCCAGAAAATCACTTAAGTAAGAATAAGTTATCTGGTTTGTAACAACTTGATTACTTTTTATGCTGGAAGCCTTCCGTTGACACAACTAATAAATAAATAAATAAATAAATAAATCAATCAAGTAAGGTAAAAAAAAAAAAAAAAAAAGTGAACACTTCCGTTATCATCAGTATGTACAGCAAGTTAACATTAGCCGGCTAATGTTGTCAGTTTTAGTAGCTTGCTAGGTTTATTTGCTAGCAGGCAAGCTCATGCTAATTCATACTTAATTCATACATAAATTCAAGTTTCTAGCTTGTTAGCAGTCTAACAAACATGCCCCTAACACATTTTCCTGAGTGTTATCACTGCAGTAACATTTTATGTTTAATACAAAGTTTTGCTTTCTGTGAAATATCAGAAGATGTGGCTAGCTGGTCTAGCTTACTCAGATAGCTGACCTGTCGTATCTGTACGTCTCCACAGGTTTCATGTTGAGATAAGAAGTGAAGATGTTTTTTGGTTTGTATAATTTGTAGGTCATTACCATGCCTTTTCTCTGTATAAAGATATTTTTTTTACTATTATACAATTGTTCAAAAACCTGTCATTACAGTGAGTAGTGAGTGCTGGATAAAGGTGGGTGATGGTCATACACCAAATAAATGTCCTGCTGTTATTTCCTTTTTTTTTTTTTGGAGTCTGTCTACTAAGTGATGGTTACACTTCTGTAGTCTACTAAGTGCTGATGCTCCAGGGGACACTTGGATAAAACTGTAAACGTGCTGATATAGAGTCAGCACTTTGACAACTGGCTACTTATGTCAAAAGAGATTAAAGTTAAACTGTTGGGCTGTGTGTGTGTGTGTGTGTGTGTGTGTGTGTGTGTGTCTGCACGCATGTGTGTCTTCATTCCTCAGGGGTTGTGCTCATTTCAGAAGAGCAGCAGCCTCACCCGTACTACAGAGTGACCCAGCTTTTGTGTATCTATCTTTGGGACGGCCTTCGGGATTTTCTGAGAAAAAATATCCTTTATTTCATTCTGCTAGCCGCTATCTTGGAATTTCATCTTGCATTTTTCCAAAGAGCGATGGCTGAGAGGAAACTGTCTGATCAGGATACTGAGCAGTGGTCTCTGCTCTCTGGGCTGGGCTCAAGCAGTCCCAAACCACGGGTCATGTTAGGTGGCATGTTCTGTAGTGTGGAAGGTGCTTTTGAAAATAAAACTCTGAATTTCGAGTCGTTCAACCCGAGCTCTAGCAGAAGACAGAATGGGAACAGTCGTTACTCGCACACTCTCACTGAGAGCAGCACTCAAACACCACCGTCCAAATCTGAGACAACAGAGAGCCCTGGTTTACACGAGCAAACCACACACACACCAGAGGACCAGCAGGAGTCAGAGGAGGTAAGACCAAGATTTGTTAAAAAAAAACAAAACAATTCCTAAATAATTGCAGCATTTGCTATATAATATATCCCTTTTATAATATATCCCTGAGAACAATTACCTACAAATCTATCTGCTATGCATTTTCCCAGGAAAGAACATCT